>NW_018165038.1:218847-220138 GCF_001263595.1 Phalaenopsis equestris | reverse complement strand
CCCCTTTAATCAACTCAGCCCTATCACCAATACAAAACTCTAAAGCTCTATTACATAATAAAACAGAGTTACAGCAGCGGAGGGAAATCCCTTCAAATCATCCCCAAAAGGTTACTTCTGCAAAAAAGCAAAAAGGATAAAGCAACCGAGCAAGCAATTCAAATTTGCAGAACAGGCCCTGTTCCGAACAATTTGAATCTCCCAAACCGAGAATGCACAGCCCTTCGGCCTTCGACGGGAGCTCGCTGGACTTCGCCGGAGGTGGCTGCAGCGGGTCCATCGACTACTGCCGCACCATTTCTGAAATGTCCTGTTTTTCAGAGCAGAGCAGCTCCGGCGAGCTGTCGGCGATGGCGTGGCCGGCGGAGAAGCTGAGGGTTCGAGCGAAGCCTGTGTTGGCCAAGGTGGGGATGAAGCAGCATGCCGAGTTGCTCGCCGGAGAAGAAGAAGGAGGAGGAGGAGGAGTGGCTGAGCTGATGAAGGAGAGATTCGCAAAGCTGCTGCTTGGAGAAGATATGTCTGGGAGCGGAAAGGGGGTTTGTAGTGCTGTGGCGATCTCAAATGCTATTACTAATCTCTATGGTAATTCATAATTTTTATATTTTTGTAAATATATCATAATTTATGTATGTAGATCTTTGTTTTCATTTTGATTTATGGGTAGATATGCAAATATTATTATTATTATGATTATTTATTTATTTATTTATTTGCATATTGGAAGCTACTGTTTTTGGGCAATTTGGGAGGTTGGAGCCATTGGGAGAGGGGAAGAAGGCAATGTGGAGGAGAGAGATGGAATGTCTTCTTTGTGTTTGTGATTATATTGTGGAGTTCCATCCCACCGTTCAAGGCTTGAAGGATGGATCCACTTTGGAGGTATGTTAAGTGAACTTCTATTTATTCGTGTCGATCGGGTCAATCGGGTCGGATTCTTTTTATATTTGGGCGGATAATTTTGCACGTGTTCTTAGTTATCTCATCACAACCATTCAATATAAATTGGATGGTAGAGATTGAATTGAATTGAGTCGAGTTATAATCGTCCGATCGTAAATAGAGGGTTGAGATACATTATAGAAGTTTCATATAAATTATTTGTATTTTTAGATTTTTTGCAATATTACAATTTCTTCATTTTGAGCTGACTCTAAAATTAGTTGGTGTTAAATCAAAATTTAGGTTTGAGATGTAAATACATAAAAATTACATTTTATTTACGTAAATTTTTTAAAAATAAATTTTCGATAGAAAGCAAAAATAATTGAAAATAAATAAATGAGAATTATTA
>NW_018165038.1:213014-218747 GCF_001263595.1 Phalaenopsis equestris | reverse complement strand
AAAAATAATTGAAAATAAATAAATGAGAATTATTACAAGGGGGTATTTATGTAAAGGCCACCCAATTCAAATGTATTTACATATATACCACAAAATTTTTATTTCTTACATCCATACCACCAAAATATGTCATATCACCTAAAAAATTTGATTATTTTTACTTTTAAGTAGTTGAAAGTTGGAAGCATGTAAAAATTAAAATTTGATTAGATGCAAATACATAAGAATAGAGTGATATCTAAGTAAATATTGCTTATTATCATTTAATTTAATTATTATTATTATTTTTATTTTCATACCAACTTTTCAGGTGATGGCAACAAGGCCCAGATCAGATATCTATATCAATCTGCCTGCTTTGGAGAAATTGGACACCATGCTGCTTGTAAGGGCCTTTAACTTACACTATCAACAAAATCGGTTCGTGGTTTGTTATATTCGATTTCAAGCCGAGCTAGCTCGAAATTAAATCTAGCTCGATCCAACTAAAAATCAAAATGAGCCCGCTCAAATTTAGTTATTTGGATATGTTTTGGCTCAAAATTGGCTCGAATCTGCTCAAATTTGAAACTAAATGGCTCAAATTGAGTTAGTTGGATCTGTTCTTGCTCGAAATTAGCTCGTGTCTCGTTTTATTCAATTTTACTTAGCTATATATATACTACAAGTTGATCTGAGTCTTTTCGAGCATCTATTCATGTATGGGTTGGTAGAAAAAAAAATTGATCCAAAATTCCGGCTCATAACTCGACTCGTTTATTTCAATCCGAGCTAACATTCAAATCAATTTCCGAGCAATCAACAATCTTCGAGCTAAATTCATAACCCTAGACACAATCAAATTAATCTTTGCAGAGCTAACATTCAAATCAATTTCCGAGCAATCAACAGTCTTCGAGCTAAATTCATAACCCTAGACATAATCAAATTAATCTTTGCACTCCTCCTACCTGAAATAACCCGTAACGACACGAAATAACCCGGAAGTGAAAGCAGGAGATACTGGAGAGTTTCGAGAAGACGGAGTTCTGGTACGTGGACGACGGGGATCGATCGCCGAGCGCGAACATATCGCGATCATTCCGGCGAGTCGTGAAGAGAAACGAGGAGAAGTGGTGGCGGCCCATTCCCTGCCTCCCTTCATACGGCCTCTCCGCCGCCTCCCGCAAGGATCTCAAGCAGAAGCGAGACTGCGCCAACCAGATCCACAAGGCCGCCATCGCCATCAATAATGGCGTCCTCGCCGAGATGGACGTCCCTGATTCCTTCATCGCTTCCCTGCCCAAGGTACCTACCTGTTAGCTTCCTAATTCCTTACTAATTGGGGCATTTACATACATGTCCACCAACTCTCATGTATTCATGCATCCAACCCCGAAACATTAATTGATTGTTATGACATGCATCTCACTTAAATATTTAGATCACATCTATCATAATTAATTATTACATTTTTATGCGTAAGCTTAGATACATTAATTAAAGTATTATATTACAAATATAATATAATATAAATTAAAATTTAAAATTTACACATTTGTTAATTTTCACCAATTTGACTAATTTGGTCAATTTTGAATCGTTTGTTAATCTAAAATAATCTCGGCCGCCCCGCCGCCATCGATCACCGCCGTCACCACCCATTGCCGCCCGCAGCCGAACACCGGTCACTCACCACTGTCGCCGGCGGTCTCCCACTCGTCACCACCTTATATATTTTCAAAATATATTATTTTTAATCTAATTCAAATAAATAATAATTATTATGATAATAGTAATAAATTTATTTTATTAAAATATTACTGTTGAAGCAAATCCCCCATTTATTTATAAAAAATATACTTACACTTCACGCAAATCTTCTTGTGCAGAGCGGTCGAGTAGGGATAGGAGACGCCGCCTACCGCCACCTAACCGCCGCCGACCAACTCTCCTCCGATTACATTCTCGACTGCCTCAACATATCGAACGAGCACGAGGCGCTCGAGATGGCCGACCGCATCGAAGCCTCCATGCATGTGTGGCGGCGCAAGGCGAACTCCGCCACCTCCGGAGGCGGCGCCGCAGCCGGAAATAGGTCCTCATGGGAAATGATGAAGGATTTCATGGTGGATTTGGACAAGAATGCAATGTTGGCGAGCAGAGCTCGCAGCCTCCTGTTGAGCTTGAAACAGAGGTATCCCAGCTTGTCTCAGACGACGCTGGATTCTATGAAGATTCAGTATAATAAGGTGAGTTTGGTGTGATAAGTTTCAAAATATTTAGGATTTGTTTGGAGGGAAAATATTATATCAGGAGTCCTTGATTTATTTTATAAGAGAATTTCAATCACGGTCTGCTATGTATATATAATCTGAGTTTTCCAGTAAAAAAAAAACTAATTAATTTAATATATGGTTAGATCAGACTGTACATGTGACAAACATTGATTGAAGTCCTGATGCCTCCTGACATAATATTTTTTTTCTTATTAGGACAACTTTGTGTCAGTTTTATTTTTCAGACTGCTACCACATTTATATTTTGGCGAATTTTTTTTTTCAGTTTTTTTAAAATTTTGGTGGTAGAAAGCTGTTTTTTACAAGTTTAACAATTGAAGTGTGTTGGTTGTCAGAAAGAAAGCTACGGTTTAACATTTTGAAAATAAAATGAATTTGTAATTGCCATCATAACCTTTTGAATATCGTTTTCTTTTGCAACAACATCACAAATACCTCTTCAAACAACTACGGTGTCCTAAACAGACCCTTAGTTTAATGAGAAAGATTTGCATTACATAATCCTTTTGTATCTGCATATTTAGCAACTAAACTTTAATTTTTATATTATTAGGGATTTATTTATATGAGAAAGATTAGCACCTAAACAGACCCTTAGTCAGAGATTTATTAAAGTGAAATACATATTTTCATTCATAGATATTTAATTTACAAATTTGCAATTAAACCTCTTTTATATTTATTATGTTAGGTTTATTATATTATTATATTCCAAAATTAATTGCTTAATTAATAAGAAAGGTTGTTCGGATTGTGAAATAACAGCAAAAAAGAATAAATAATTGGAAGAATTACATAAATACCACTAAATTCCTATGTATCAATTTACGTATCTGTCATATAAACTTCAATATTTATATACATACCATTTTACATGCATGAAAATGTGCATATTTCACTTCCTAAAACTTAAAATGGTGATGTTTTTGATGGTAAGGAAAGATTTAGGTGGTATAAATGCAAAAAATAAATTCCTTAAAATTAATTAACAATCTTTTTGATTTTGCAGGATTTGGGCCAAGCGATATTGGAGAGTTATTCGAGAGTACTAGAGAGCTTCGCATTCAACCTCGTCTCTTACATCGACGACGTGCTCTACATTGATGAATCCGTTAAGAAACGGTAAAACTGCCGTTAGCAGGTTAATATATATATATATTATCCTAGCTGGTATTTTGCAGTTATACATCCATGCACATTGCTATCTCATCAAAGCCTCTCTTGTAAAAATGGTGGAGGCCAAGTGTTATGACTATTGAGTTGCATGATACTTCCACCTATGAAATAATTCTAAATTCATCTTCAAATCAAATTGATCCGATTTAGAAGGCTAAAACATCAATCAGTCAAGTTAAAAATGGTGGGTCAATCTCAACTTCAAAAATTGACTTAAAGTCATGCCTAAAATTAAACTAGGCAAATAATAACTCAAGGCTACACAGTGGCAGTGGCAACATTCAGATGATGATGGTAAGCTTAAGCTTGATTCATTGAATAGTTCTCTTGAATCAATAGATGAATCATACTAATCTAGAGGTGTGGTTATTAATAATGAGAATTATATCTTCTAACTAGTTTTCTCATATTTATGACAAGAGAATGAGTTTCTTCATTGTCACATTTTACCATGCTTTTTTGAGGAATTTTAGAAGCCTATAAATGTTTCATCAACATGATTTTGGTTAAGTTAATACATTTCTATTCGAATGATAAATCTAAGAAGCCTTTCCACCATTTGCTTTCAACCACTTCCTAACCTTAACAAGCTAAGTCTTTTCCCTCATGAATACTTTGGCCACAAGCTCCTTTAATTTCTTAAAAGTTGAGTCATCCTTCATTTATGAAATATGCTCTTTCAAATTCTTTTCTATTTGGAGCATCAAGATAAATGAAAAAAAGAGATCTTTATAAAAAAAGAACAAGAAGAGTGATTTAAATGAGAAGGAATAATATCTAAAGGAAGAGATTAAATATCTTCAATATTAGGAGATCTATAAAACTGTATATTAAGGCTTTAGCTCTAATACTTTGTACGTAGTGTCATTGCTTTCTCTCTTCAGTAGATCCTCTCCTCTCTCTTCTTTTTTTTTAAACATACCCACACTTAAAATCCCATTTAAAATATCATATAAAAACAATAACTTTTAACGTGATTTTATTAATTATAACACACATTTATATAAAATCAATAATAATAATAATAACTGTGATAATGATGATTATCTTCAACTGCATTTTATTATGTAATCAAGGTGAACCATATAACTTTGACTAATTATGTATTGGTGCCCAAGGATTAAGACCACTGAAAATCTTAGTGCATGAGATTTATGAATCATCGATAAAACTAAGATTGAATAGGAATGGCCATGTGTCATACTTGTCCTCTATAATCAATTGTCCACTGCATGCATGCAACAAAAAATTTGATCATGATCAAGAATCAACATTATATTATATATCATGTGGTAAGCCTTTCAAACCTTATATTATTAGAAATAACCTTCAATATTGATAAAGTTTAAGTGGATTGTCCATCAAGACAATGATAATTATCAAGTATTTTATGTATACTGAATGTGAGCTACCCATAATACCATAATCATTTAAAAAGAAAAATTATTATGATCACGCTTTATAGAAAAGTTCATTGATTTGAAAGTATTTGTAGCATCCTTTAACATGAAATCTACATGAAAGATTGAAAGGTAAGTGGGGAGAATGCTCCGTGCTTGTCTAATTGCTTAATATTTCAGTTATCTCTCACTAGTAAGATAATAAATACCAATACTTATTTTTATGATGATAAATATTTTCAATGATTTAGTGTGCTCTTGATTAAAAACATTAAGAATATAATCTTTTCATTAAAAAATTCTTTCTTATTTGTAAAATAAATTAAATTTGAATTCTTTCACATCAAAGTGATAAATATGATGGTAATTATCTTCTTTTATGATAATAGTGATAGAATAATAATATTTGAATTATTATTTTTATTAAATTGATGATGACTATATTATTTTTATAAATAAATAATGAGAATGATATACACTATTTTTCTCATATTTATATCTTGTAGATTAAGTTATTATGTGATAATGACCCCACTTATAAGATATCTTAAAATATTATCATTTTTAATAAATTATATTTTAAAATAATTTTCTCATTTTGCAACAATAATGATTAAATGTCATGCATGAATCACTCATCGAGGAATGTTTAAAACTTATTATATGAAAGTTTGGCAGTTGATTAGGCTTTAACTTTACATGTAAGCGTGAATCATATGATGAGGCAGATATTACATTTTTGTTTGAAAAACTAAAAATGTGTCAAGTGATTTTATATAAGTTAGGTAGATTTATATTGACTTTCATATCTATATAAGTTTGTATGAAAATATAAAAAAGTCAAGAAGAAAGAGAAAATGGATAGAAGAATGAGAGAA
>NW_018165038.1:184979-212914 GCF_001263595.1 Phalaenopsis equestris | reverse complement strand
CGTAACTCCCCCCTTTTTAAACGCCGACAAAGAGCAAGTTTCAGAAACAAGACAGCCATTAAAGAAAGATTTTCAGGACAACATGCTCGATAGCTTACTGCCATGGCGGCCACCATTCAAGGAGATTCAGGCTACCCTCACTTTAGAGCGGATTGATCCAACATTGGGTTATTTTGGAAGAACCCAACTGTATATATGTGACACATCCACCCAATTTGGTTCAATAGTCGGCTCTCGGAAGAATGGATCGATATGGATCACTGCTCTCAAATGGGGAAAGCTCCTCAAGTGTCTTGAAAGGAAGTGCAGTTGATGGTAGGATTCGGGTGCTTCTTGAGTAGTAGTCGAAGAGCATTCAATCCCGAGAGGTCACAGCAACTCTGCCACCTTCAACGAAGCCGGCCTGACGTCAAATTACATTGAGATAAAAGCATCGACAAATGGGGTCGAAGCTCCCCTAACCTTGAGAAAATGACTCGGAACATCTCGCCCCAAACACCATAGAGTTTAGGTCAAGGAGGGATTGATTGATCCTTCCAAGCTTGGAGTTCATACTATTTGGAGCGAGGCCCGCTCTTTACTCTAAGACTATATTTTTTTTTTATTTCTATGCTTATTTTTCGTGTATTTTTGTTCAAGACAACTGTCAGCTTCCGATGTTTCCCTATTAAGTTTGTATCCGAAGGTGAGGATGTGTTCTAGTTGTAACTTGTCCGATGTGGTGACTGTCTCCCAAGGCTTAAATGGTGCTTCGGTTATAGGTAGAAGAGTTGAGTAAGGATAAATATCCCTGCGAGATCAAGCTAAAGCCTAAGAACCACTTGAACACTTAGAGAATGTCACCACCTCAAACGAGTTACAACCGGAGTACCTTCTCACCTTCAGATACAGCCCTAAACGAGGAACACCAGCAGTCGACGACTGTCCCAAACAGAAACATATGCAAAACTAACCCTAAACTCTCACAAAAACAAATTTATAAATAATAATATAAATAAGAGTGGGCCTTCTACTTGAAGGAGGTGGTTCTCTCATAGGAAGAGTCAAATGGCTCTCACAAATGTTGGATCAAACCGGTCTGAGCCGCTAAACAGCAACAACACCCGTCTCCATGTTAATTGTTTGTTGATGTGTCAGTCTCTCACTCCTGCGTCGTCTCCTGCTCTCGCGTTGTCTCCCACTACCGCGTCAATGAGTGGTGCTCTGATTGTATCTCATTCCAAAGTGGTGATTAGTTTCCAAGGTCGAGTGGCACTCCAGTTATATCTCACTCCCGAGGTGATATTTATCTCTAACTTTCCTTGCACCGCATCAACCTCATCACTCCTAGCCACCCCTTGTTGTAGCCGCCTGGAACAACCTCCTTTTGTTGTTTTCTGCAATTCATGATGTCCAGCCAACCCCCTCTGCCCTCCTTGTTACAACCGCACAGAATAGTGTCTCGTTGTTGTTCCATTGTTGTCCTGCTATATGTCAGGCACCCCTTACAATGTTTCCTGCAGCCTCCACCCTTCTCTAACCTTCCCGCATCACTCCCAATTGTCGTTCCTCACTGCCACCATACAAGAAACACCAAACCTGTTGTTTTCCTGCTGTCCAGCCGCCCCCTACTCTCTGCCACTCCCAGTAAACCGCTCCAACCACTATTATACTTCATCCCAGCACCCATACCATCATTCCTGCCACTTGCCACCCTCCCAAGCCCTATAGCCGACCACCAAGACCACCACCCCTTTACCGAACCCTAATGTGACTTTGTGTGTCGTGTCTTTCGTTATTTTTCCTTTCAGTGTGCTAGTTATAACCACCTATTGGCTTTTCGGTGATAGTATGTGTTTGCTTATTGTTGTTTGGGTTAATTCCAATATCAATCAATCCCAAGTTTACAGTCTTTTTCATTGAGATCCTCAGGTTACAAATCAGCCAACACTACTTAAGCCATCAACAGTGTTTGTCTTACATTAGATACTTACAATTCATCCTTGAACTTCTTTATGCATTCCTACGGGTTCCTTTAGGCCACAACAGACCATTGATGGACAATATTTTTTTATCTATCTTGCTTCAACTTAAAGATCTATGGTTCCTTCACTTGCTTACTGCTTTTCATCATGATTCTTCTTCATTTATTGGATATTCCCACAAGTGAGACCCATCTTTTGAAACAATTTCGCTCAAAACAAACTAAAATGATGAGTTGCATTCACAAAAACCTAGACAAAGAGATTTGTAAGAGAAAAATGATGAGTTTTGGCTCCTTTATACAAAAATGTAAACGTTGGTAATATGAATTTTAAAATGTAGGTGAAGGATGTTAAAAATTTTTGGTGTAGCTGAGATAGGCTTAATTGAGTAAGATTTTAAACCTAAGAATTCATATTTGGCAGCAATTAACAATATGGGGTTTAATCAAAGTTGTGTGCTTGGCCTTGTTTGGAAGGTCAAGTATTGAAAGAATTAGAGAGAAAGCTTGGGCTTCTTAAATAGAGATGAGTAACATACAAGAACAGGCCTGAGGAGCTGGAAATAATTTTATTTTCACCCAACCAAAGGAATAAAGGTTAAGGGCTTTCTTTACAAGTTTAGAGCGCTAAAGGCGGTTGTATCTTGCAAACGAGAGGAGTGAGATACTAATTTCAGTAGCTTTGGTTAGGGTTAGAAATGAATTTTAGGCTAGGAATTGGCTTTCTTTGCTTCTAGAAGATCGTGGAATTCTGTCAGTGTTGGTTCACCGAAAGAGAAAAGTAGTTGGAATAATCTTGGATAGAAAAGGTAATACAAACAAATTTATTTAGTTTTCTCTAATGAAATATATATAATTATCTTCTATTTTCAAAAAGTGTTATGGATTATGTAATCAAATATGTTCAATTGTCAAACAGAATATTTTAAAAAATATCCTAACAATGATTCAAATAAAATGTAATAATAACAAGACAATCTAGAATAAATAAAGGACAAATCCTAATTACAAAAAAAAGCCTAACTAATAAGTAACAAAAAAATGATTAGCACCATAAAAACCTTCTTAGTTTGCCGCCCCAACACACCCCCCACCCCGTACACGAACTCCTGCATTTGTGTGAATCCACGTGATCGTGGAACATCTCGTGATTGAGAGATGTCTTTCTGCCAAGGTTACACTCCACATTTCAATTTTAGCAAAATTTCTTAGCTTTTTTTTTTGTTTTTCTTCCTATTTCTTTATTTCTAATTAGGGAAATTTCTATTAGGGAACTTTTATATAGAGGTTATTTTGGCTTGTTTTAACTATTAGCTTGATTTTATGTACTTTGAGAGTTTATTCTCGTATTTTCTTCTCTCCATAGTGATGTATCAACTTCCTGTTACAATTGGTGTGTATGTAGCTTGCCCAGAAAGAGGTGGAAGATCCCCTCGCCATTCTCACCTCAGTGTTTCACAATATGACTGTTGTTTTCAGTCCAGATAGCTGTTAAATTGTTCACTCTTGTTGTCCAGCAACAGATTTCAGCCATCAAAAGCCTCATACCCCTCCAAATGTCTTCGAAGTCGCGTAATTGTGTTCCCTCGCTATCACCCAATCTACGTCTTAAAACCTTGTAGGATCATTAGAACATAATCAATTTTAGTCAACCCAAATGATTTGGCGAACCAGACGTCTTGAAGATCCTCATAAATTAACTCGGGTGCTTCATAAGGCGTCACTCCACATAACTTGCCGTCATGTCCAATGATCATGACCTCCTAACACTTGATCTCCAAACCTTCAAATCATAGCAATGGATTCATCGAGACTAGCATCTTTAAATCGTGGTCTTCAATTTCATGAACTGTTCAAAAGACTACTCAACTCAATGTCCTCGCTCAAAGATATCTAAAAACGACAGTAAACTTAATTAGGTTGATAAAAGATGACTCTATTCTAAAGAGTGTAAATATGAAATCAGGGAAAATTCAAAATCGATAGCTTGAGAAGGGGATTTATGTGTACATTAGATGGGCTATAAAAGCCATGAGTACCAAACAACAGAGAGATCCGAAAGTATTGTATTGTGGGTCTCTAACAGACAACAATGGAATATTATAACGTGTAACAAATTTCAAATTTTAATAACAGAAAAATGTACATACATACCACACAATTATTATGTATTTACATATCTAATACTCAAAGTTTGACATTTACATACATAATACCCTGGTTTCATATAACAATGCATCAAAAGGTGTATTTTATTTTTTGAAGGGTAGTAAAGTGGTATTTTTAATGAAATGTTAAAGATTTAAGTAGTATGTATGTAAATATTAAACTTTGGGTGTTAGATATGTAAATACATAAGAATTGTGTGGTATGGATGTGAATGCCCCTTAATAATAACTCAGTCATGAACAATCTCAAATCAAAAATGTAAGGCAGGAATTAACCACTTATAAGGCCTGCCATCATATTTTATGAAATGGTTGCATCATTGGGCACAGATCAGATTCTTGATTTCAATAACTTATTACTCCTCACGCAGCATTATCAAGGTACCGAAAAAAAGCATTCTCAGAATAAGAAATTTAACATGCAATAAAGATAGATTACAAAAAAGCAAAAAACCCACACTTAAAAAAAACTTCATTAATCAAAAGATATGAAATTGCTATCACAAACCAAACATCATTCAGTATTCCCCCGCTCAGGAACAAGGAAGCATCCAGAATATTTAGAAAAGTCGCCCATTGTAAAAACCCCTTAATTAGAATGAAAAAGAACTCTTAAACATCGAGGAGCCTTTTGGCATAACAATAAAGTTTCATTAAAAACTCCAAAGTTAAGCGTGTTTGCATGTGAGCACTCGTGAGATGGGTGAACTCCTAGGAAGTTACACCAACGGGCAAAATCGTAAGGCCACTAGGCCAAAGCAGAGAATACCTTGATGGTGAGAGTTCGTTGCCACAAATGATATTAGAGCTCGGAAAATATGAACTAAGTGTCATACAGAACGTGATGGATGAGAGTTTGGGCTGCCACACCCATAAACACAAAACTCGAGATCAGCAAGAAGACATGATGCAGAACTCTGTTGTTTTGCAATGAGTATCCGGTTACCCAACAAAGCGTTACTTTAATTCCGATAGCATGCACTAGACATGTAAATTATGAGATTTCCAGAAACTATACTTCTTCGGGGTTTTTTCATGCAAACTCAAATCGGTCAAGTAAGTTCGATGCTTTTAAAAACCAAAAATATGAATTCTACCTGCAAAAGGAATGATCACCACCACCGCCCGTTTCTTTGAAAGCCCTCCCGACCTCCCTCCTCAACGCATTAAGCTTTTCTACAGCTAGAATTGTATCAGAATCTGGCTGCCCTGAAGACCAAAGACCGCATAATTGCCGCCTTGCAAAAGCACGCCGCCGGACGGCGGTAGCCTCGCGCCGCGCCTTAAGGGGTTTCAGCGTTAGAATCTGGGAGACTCTTCTGATTCATCATCGAGTGTCGATTCAGTCCAGCACACGCTAGTTTTTTAGGGCTGTTTCCATGTATAGCACCCAAAAATTGTTATTTATCAATCTAGTGCTCTAGTTCATACATTTTTTAAATTCTTGCTAAAATATCAAAATTCATGTTAAAACTTCAAGTCATATTTGTTGTTTTTATCAAGTTCTAAATGGTTTGATTGTGGCACATATAAATGCATCGGTTCGATAGTTCAAAAATATCACATTAGTATTGTATTTTTTAAAGAGCATTATTTCGAATATTATATATGTAATTATTCTTTTATTTTAACATATATTGGTCTTTCGGTATTGTTGACGGTCCAATATGAGGGAGTTCAATAGTATTTTGCTCGTTTGAAATTTTACTTGTGCAAATTTAGCTCATATTTAAAATTATTAGTACCACCATGCCAGTGATCAATTAAAATTACATTAATCTTTGATCTGTCAATAGTTAATTTTATCATTTAACATAAATCTGAATGCATTTTTTAAACCAAAAAAGTTTTTTATTCAAATTAAAGATCAACCAGGGCCCCTCCTGAAATCTCAATTTTGTCTCTCTTAAAATATCATTTTGTGTCTATTTGGGGCAGCTTACTCTTTGGGTAAACTACGTTTTTGTAGCTTATGTGTTTTGAAAAACAACATTTTCACGCAGCAACTATCTAGGTGCGGTGGCAGCTTTATGACAGCGGTCTAGCTTTTCAAAAAAAAAAAATTTGTAATAGCCAACGCACATAACTTATCAGCAAATTATTTTTAATCAACTTATCAGCAAATCATTCAACAAACTGCAACTGCCCCAAATAGACCCTTTGTATTTTGTTGTCTTAGTCACTCCCATGTTGGGTTTAGAAGGGTAATTTGCACCCTCCCCCTCAAAAAAAGTGGATGGTTTCACCTTGTCAAGAGCTCCGATTTCAGCAAGTTTATGGTTAAATTCACCATTTAGACAATATGAACTCGAAGATACCACAATTGCTCTAAAGCAAGTCCAAACAGATTCAGATCAATCCATTAAAGAATATTTGGAAGTTTGTCAACAATTAAATAGTCAAATGAACGCTAAATTTTACCTACTTACAGTCAAATCGAGTGTATCAATGAGGGAAATCCAACGAGTCTAAGCTCTCTTTATTATGAGGTCATTAGAGTCGTAAAACCATTAAAAAAAATTCATATTTTCAATTGGGATTAACGTGGTTCGTTAGATCATGTGGTTATGAAAGTTATTCACTAAATTACAAAAATGTCATTCCTATAGCCTATAAATAGACCTCATCTCTTGATTTGGATGAAGATGAGTAAAATATCAATCTTGTTTTGGACTAAGGACCCGACGATAATTATCAGCCTCAGTAGCCCCACGACCGACGTTTGTTGGTTGTCGTTGATCACCGACGGTCGCTCGTTGCTTACCTCTGTCGATGAAGTTTGTTGTATAACGATATATCCACGAATATTGTATAACAAAGTATCATAATATACGATGAAAAAAAGTTATATCACATACAATGACATATAACGTTGCATTAAAGATCCAATTATAACTTCATACGACAATTACTTGCAAACATCGTCCTCATAATATGGTAACTTTTTTTTGACTCCTAAAGTTTTTAGTATATTGTGTGCGGATAAGTGTTTTAATTGGCGTAGCATTGTAACATTTTTTTCCTAATTGTGGGACAAGGGTATATCTTCGTAATTACACACGAATAGCAAATTACTTTGATTGTGTTATGTGCTATAGTTTTTTTCTCTTTTAATTTATATGTGTGTGAGATGTTCATATAAAACTAGGATAAAAGCAACATTTAATCTACATTCATGAAATTCCTTATGCATAATAGTTTAGCACCACTTAAGGAAAAAAATTCCACATTTACAAACTCTACAAACATCGGTTTAATGTCTAACAAAAATAATACTCTCAATAAAGAAGCCTCCACTTCAATGTGTGTCATTCCAAAAAATAACCTATGGACCAGGGGCATCCGATATTTACTCCTTTCATTTTCAAAAACATCATTCTATTAGTGAAGGTGCATTGAATGAAACGACTTAAGTAGATTGAAGTTAAATTCTTAGACATCAAGGTGCCTTTTGGCACAAAAGTGTAACTTCATTAGAAGCTCCAAAGTTGAGTGTGCTCATCCTATATCAGTCTTATGATGGGTGATCTCCCTAGAATTTACAATAATGGGGCAAATCGGGAGGCCATTAGGCCAAAATGGGCAATAACTCGATGAGTGAGAGTTTCGACTGCCACAAATCATATTCAAGCATTTCACCAACTGAAATATGGAAACTAAGTTTTATATAAAACAAAGTGGCATGTCATGGGAGTCACACCTTAAACCTAGAATGATACAAAGTGCTGCATGGTGGGAGCCACCACTTGAATTTGTAGGGGCTGCCTCCTATATATAAGGTGGATAATTCTAGGTGTTGAAAATTGATGAGGTGGTCAACTACTTAAGTGGTGGAGATTTTGAAACTTGTTAAGTAGATTAAAGTTAAACTCTTTGACATCAAAGCGCCTTTTGATGTAACGATGATTTTTCCCACAAATTTTGTTATCAGTTGTGCCTGCTGTTTTGTATCAATTTTTACAACATATTATGATTTTGGTATATATCAAATTTGTTAACATTTATATGATTTTGTATAAAAAAAATGTGAAAAAATGCTAACAATAGGAAAAATGGTAGTGGTTGTGGCTGGGTGGTTATATATTATGTGCAATTAAGTAGAATTATAAGAGTTTATGAATCTATGTAATTATTCATCTTTATGTTTGATACGCCTAAAAAGTTATGAACTGGTGAAGGTATAAGTGAAAGTAGTGTTATGAAAGGCATAAGATAAATATGAACAATTCAAAGTATAAGCTGAAGTGAAGGCATAAGAGGGAAAGGAAAAATAATAAAATAAGTCAAATAAGGAAATAAAATTTTCTTAATGTTCTTTTACTATATTTTTGATATTATGCTACTTATATTGCTACTCGACATATGCTTACTAAAGTTACAATTTCTTGTATTCACTTTGTGATGGATGCTATACATGATCTTCAACTATGTTTGATTTATTTACTTCGAATAAATGCCTAATTTTTACATTGAAAAATGAAGTAAATTTTGAGTGGTCGGCTGAGCTTTAGTTGTCCACTCTGCTTTACTCGCATTTGTTGTTTTAAGGAAGGGGGTAAGACTCAAGTTGAGTATAAACTATTGGTTACTATTGAGAACCTAATACAAATATGTTATTACCTTATATCTATATTTTTTATTGTTTTTGTGATGTTTGTATTTTGATAATAGAGATATTATATAATGAGTGTTTTATGTATGTATGTATGTTTGTATGTACGTATGTATGTGTGTGTGTGCATGTGTGCGTGTGTGTGTGTGTGTGTGGGTGTGGGTGTGATATAATCCAAAGTGCATGTGTGCGTGTGTGTGTGTGTGTGTGGGTGTGATATAATCCAAATAAATTTTGGGTTTTTTGTCATATAATACTTTGATAATATTTGTGCTCTATTTTTATGAAAATTAAAAAAATGTGTGGCTTGCCTTGATTTGACGGGTTGCATCAAGTTGGGTCGTAACTTATTTTTTGTATGAGAGCTAGGTTTTGAATAAATTAATTTATAACGAGAGTCATATGAATTATTTGTAGACGATGCAGTTTATCCATATTTGTTTAGTTGCTAGTTATTTTGAATGTTGAGGACAACATTTTGTTGATAATGAGAGAGTATAATGGATGTTGCTATAATATATCAGTGCACCCACTATGATTTGATTTTGGGATCTAGTTTGTATTGGAATTTATTCAATATTTATTGATATTCTTGGTAATTTTAGTGTTGATTTTTTGCTTAGTTTATTTATCAATTTTTAATAATGATACAAAAGATTTTTGGTATCAAAGCACCATCTGATCGAAGAGATCACTTAGGGTTGTATGATAAAATTGTCTAGACTCATGCGGTATTTATAGATGGCGTCACTCGCAAAATCTACAAATAGACCTCACACTTGCATGAGATGGAACTTAGGACTTAAACCAAAAGGAGAAAGGTGAAGGAGCTCCAAGCTCTTGAGGGTTCTAAACTTCAACATCACTAAACAGTCACCGACTGACCGGTGCCACCGTCGAAACGTCGCTATCCTGCTTCTGCAGCCGTCACAACTTCTTGGCCACCATTGATTGGTTGCCGCCATTGTTAGACCACCATTGTCTAACCATAGCCATCGGGCCACCACCACTGCAGACCACCATCACAATTTTTAGGCTACCACAAACTGGTTGCTTCCACTGTTAAATCGTCGCTGCCCAAACACCACAACCGTTGGACCACGATCACCACTTCCATGCCACAACCAACTGACCATCGCCATTGCAAAATAGCTGAGGCCTGGCCATCACCATTGAGCAGTTGATATTGTCATATCACCATTACCACTTTTTAACCACCTCCATCTGGCCACCAGCTTCATCGAGCCACTGCTATCACCGAACCACCACCACCTAACTATCATCATCAAGAAGTCAGTAAGTCACTAACTTTGTTAGATCACCGTCGCTTTCCAATTACTACTACCAAAGACATCGACAACAAATTTTATGGCACATGACCCCTACCATTAGCTTCCCTTAATATTAGTGAGATTATTGCCACTGCTCTGATATTTTTTACAACTTTTTTTGTCGATAGTCTCATACTACTTGTGTAATGGACCCGTCATGAGGAGATGACGGAGGGACGACGAAAGACTCAAAGGAAAGATAAAGAAAGGTATATCTCAAAATAAGAGGGAGAATACAAAACCCCCTTTTGCTAACGTGAGACATGGTGATGTGACTATAAAATTGGTGGGATATCTAAGCTTCATTTGAGACAAACCCTCAATGGAAGCAACCTCTTGTATAGAACCTCACCCCAACTTAAAATGATCGACTCACTTCATCTCTAATTGAACATAAGAGAAAGAGGAGGCTTCTCGAATCACCAATAGTTCCAAGTAGAGGTGCACCATCTCTTCCAGGAAGGCGGTTGTCTCCCCATGAAAAGCAACAAACTCTCCAAGCAAGGCAGCCGCCTCCACTTCTATTTGATCTATCCTCTTCATTTAGATAGCTAGCCATGGACCTCGCCTCCTTTGAGATGCAACACAATTTGAGCAAAGAATTCCTCAATCTCACTGAGGCAGTGAACAAAAGAACCAAATACATTTGAAGTTCTATGGCCGCCTCCTCGCGAGTCCAAATAGGACCACCCTGGTGATCTGACTTTTGCTCCTCTCAAAGGAGCTTATCATCATTGGTCGATATCTGATCCATGGCTTTGACATCTCCTGTCGAATAAGTACTGAAATTCAATCATAAAAGAGAAAACTTAGATTAAAGATAGAAGTGAAACCCTGTCCCTCAATTCGATTCCACTCAAATGTATCGAAAGTCACTTTACCCTCATCAGTTATATCATTTCCCTCGACCGGAGGGTGAAGTTCCCCTCCTGGTAATTTGGGCAACAAGTCACTTTAGGTTGTCTATTTAACCTTGGCGATCAAGGGTTTCAGCTCTTTGGATACAAGTTGGATGGGTGCTTTGACAGTAAGGATTCCATATGATCTTCCTGGTCAATAACTTTCTTTTTCTTTAACACTCTTCTTAGTTTATCTCTCCAGCAAGCTTCTCATTTGTCGATCTTTTCTTCACATTCCCTTCCTTCCGGGCCTAAGCTCTCATACCCCAGACGGCTCTAATTAACATGCCCCTGTCATGAGATGTTGATCCGGGCACCCTTTTCACCCGCCATTGTAGAAGTCCCACATAAAAAGGAAGTACCACATAGGGAGAGAAAGAAAGTAAGATGACACGCTCTTTTAAACCTTTTGCGGTCTATTTATAACATCCTTAAACAAAAAAATATAGAGAAGTCATTTGTTATGAAATTATATCATCATAAATTAGATTTTATTCTCGTGTATTTTTGTATTATGAAAAGATCAACATGTTCTTTTCACAACATAGCTTTGAAAAGAAGGAAAACGGAGAATTAAATATCTATATAAAAAATACAGCAGCACAAACCTCAAAAAAATTCAACAGCGAAGGGAAGGATCAGTCGTTTGGTTAACATCGATAATGAGGGAATCCATGTGATCTGACCCGGGAGCAACCAGATCATTCACCCTTTGGCTTCCACTCAAGAAAACTACAATCGAATAAATCGATCTAAGGCAACTCAATCAGTAACAACGTGTCAATCGGGAAAAACTCACCGGCTATGTAAAATAATAAAATAACTCCTGCTACCACTCTGATAAAGAAGGGGAGTAAATGCAATATTAAGTTTGTACCCCCTATGCCTATAAATAGGCGTTCATTTTTCGAACAAACTTTACGGGCTTTCTACTGTTCACTATCGTCTTCTCTCTACCTCCCTCTTCTGTTCAACACTCTTTTCCTTTGGTGTAACCGCATGACAATTTTGGATTCAACAGTATGAATAAAAACATAAGCAATAGGAGAGAGAAATAGTAATGAACGATAATGATTAATAAATATGGTGTCTTATTCATGAAATTATTTTTTTATTGATAGATGAGATGATACAACATGATGATGTTATATTTATTTTTACTTTAATAGAATCTGTGTTATGGTATTCCCAATATTCTGTATGTTTTGGATTGTTATTTGACAGTTAACTGGCTCGACTCGCTAAACTTAATTGATTTTAGCCTAATAAAATCAGCTCGATCTACCTAGCTCTGTGGTTATATTTAGTAGGTAATTATCCTAACTTTCAAATAAATTAAAAATATTTATTTCCATATTAAAAACATTTTACTAAAATAAGTCCTACTCAAATAAATTAAAAATATTTATTTCCATATTAAAAAGAAACAGTTTCATACGGGCAAAATTAATATATATTCAACCTATCCCGCTCTGCCAACTCATCAGACGCGCTCTCCAAGATATCAGCACTGTCAACATCTTTTTTTTTGAAAAGAATTTAAAATAATAATTACAATATAATAGAGCAGGTGATCACGTGAGTCCACCTCCACACTAGCCCAATTCCCACTACCAGGGCACCCAAAGCACTCACGCCCACCGAACACCCGAATCCAGATCCGCCTCTCCAGACCGCGCCGGCCGCCGCCGCCGCTGCCGCCGCCTCCAAGACGCCCCCCGGAGCTTAGCTAAGCTCGTAGAACGTTCCACGAAGCATCACCTTCAACGATTCCATGACCGTTAAAAAGCAGAGCTCGCCGGATAGCCGGATCCCATAGCCGGCGCTGAATCGCCGGAAGCTTGGTGGCGGCGATGCGGTCCAGTATGCTCTCGAGGCTTCCCACGTCACGCTCGGCAACCGTCACAGAGATCTCCGGCCACCGCACAACCTCCGGGAACGGAAGACGGATCCCGTCGGCGATGATCACCGGAACGCAGCCGAGCGCTACGGATTCCACGATCCGTGGACTCCATGGAGCCCAGCCAAGCGGGCATAAACAGAAAACTGAACGCGCAATCTCCGATTGGTAACCGTCGTAGCGGTGGCGCCGGAGATAGAACCGCCGATTTCCGTTGTATCTGTTCCAGATCTCCGTTCGTAACTTGCTGTGTTGATACACCGTAGTAATTAGATATAATTATATGAAAAGATCGGTTTTTTATGAGGTGGAGAACTGTTTACCGGCTATAGAAACGGCCGCTGATGTTCTTCGGGTGGACCTCCATTTTGCCACGAAAGAAGACAAAGATGTCACGATTTGTTGTCTCAGGGGACGGCCAGCGGCCGGTTTTCGGCGAGATGAACGGCGGAATAACCACATGCTCCGCTTCCTGGCACGCGTGCGGCGTGATCATGCCGAACGTTTGAAGCAGGATGGAGTTTTTCAGAAACTCCGGTATCCCATCGGCGATCGCCACATCCTCCTGTTTCAGACAAAAGAGGATCGCAAGATCGGAATTCCAGAAACAAACAAGAAAATATCCTGTTTTGCAGTATGTAGAGGAATAAAAATCATATTTTTATTTGGAAAAAGGGGGTTACCATGGCGTGGAAGCAAGCACCATAGTCGTGGGAGGCAACGAAGATGTGATCGGCGCCGTTAGAGCGGTTCCAGAAGGGGAGGGAAGTTCATGGAGATGAGGTTGACGGCGGAGGAAAGGAGAGGACGAGCATGGTGGAGGGAGGGGAAACCGTTGATTGTTGAGAAGTTGCAGGAGACATATACTGGGACGAAGAAATAGTCGGCCTCAAAAGGATTAATGGCGCGAACAGAGGAGTGGAGGAGGGCCTCGTGGAAAGCGACCTCTGCGGCGAAGAGGTGGGATGAACAGCGAGGGTTCGTGAGCCATGCTCGATTGAACTCCGGCGGGAGGTCGTAGACGTAGATCTTGAGAGAGAGGGGAGCGGAGGACGGGGAGGAGGAGGTGCGCGTTTGGGAGAGCGAACGACGGGAGATGGGGGAAGGCAGGAAGGAGGGGGTGGAGGAGGAGAGGAAGAGGGAGAGGGAGAGAGCGAACCAGAGGACCCAGCGGTAGTATTTCTTAAGGAGTTGATGGTAAAGGTGGGATTTTTCAGATGAGCTCCGGCGATAGAGTAGCTGCTTCATGTGTGCGGTGGTTCCGGTGGTGGTGGAGTGGTGGAGGAAAGGGGAGGTGGATTTGGCCATTTAAGGTGCTTGGTTGAGTTTTGGTAGAGACAGAAGGTGGGATAGGACTATCAGAAGCAGGAATTGGAGTAGAAGAGAAGGGAGATGACCCTACGACAACCGAACCGTTCTCTACTTCTGCAGCCATTTTTCTTCTCCATTGTAAATTAGACTTTTTTTTAGGCCATTTACAGACATGCCGCATAATTCTTATGTATTTACATATGTGGCATTTAACTATTCATAAAGCACTAATTTTAAATATTACATCAATATATCACCACTATTTTTTAAAGGTGAAATATATATTCTCATTTATGATGCAAAATTGTTATTAAGTGTAAATATTAAAGTTTGGGTGATACATAAGAATTGTGTGGCATGCATGTAAATTTGACACTTTTTTAATAATAGATTTCAAATGTATTTTTATAATTTGGAAGATTTACATAAATACCTAAATTACAATTTGCACGTGCTTGTTAGTTGCCATCTTAAAAATATATATTTTTTTACTTTTTTTTTATTAAAATTGATGCATTTTTTATGCGATATATAAGATTTATATGGTATAAATATAAGAGGTAAGATTTTGGTGCTAAATATGTAAATGTAAATTTAGCTTATAATTTTTTCATAGGCTGTGCTTAAAAATTTAATAGATTATATGGTTGCAAGTTATTATCAATTTTGAGGTTATGTGGTTTATAAATGTTTCAATAATATATTTAACAAAATAGAATATATAATGGGTTAAGGTGCAAAAATGTGTAAATAAGTAGGTAATGGGTGGTATGCATGTAAATATTGCTTATATTTTTTTCATAGGCTGTGCATAAAAATTTAATAGATTATATGGTTGCAAGTTATTGTCAATTTTGATGTTATGTGGTTTATAAATGTTTCAATTATATATTTAACAAAATAGAATATATAATGGGTTATTTAATTTGAAGAATTTTGAGTATTTGGAATGTAGGGATTCGGAAAATTTATGCATTTTGCTTGCCTAAAAACATTTTTTTTATGTTTAATTTATTGAGAAATTTATAATCCAACATCTCTTTATTTTTTATGCATTCAAAATCATGGTGCTAAATATGTAAATGTAAATTTAGCTTATAATTTTTTCATAGGCTGTGCTTAAAAATTTAATAGATTATATGGTTGCAAGTTATTATCAATTTTGAGGTTATGTGGTTTATAAATGTTTCAATAATATATTTAACAAAATAGAATATATAATGGGTTATTTAATTTGAAGAATTTTGAGTATTTGGAATGTAGGGATTCGGAAAATTTATGCATTTTGCTTGCCTAAAAATATTTTTTTTATGTTTAATTTATTGAGAAATTTATAGTCCAACATCTCTTTATTTTTTATGCATTCAAAATCAATAAATTTCAGGTTACATTGTGATACTTCGTGACATTATCTTCTTATTGACACGCAGACAACAATTTTGTCCCTCTCCTAGACAACAAAATATTTCGTGTGAAGTCTAGATGTAGAATTACATTCGGACGCTGTAAAAAATATGAGTTCGGCGTTGTACTCGTTGTATGTGTTGTATTGGTTGTATTATTTGCATTGTTCGAATGTAATTCTAGATCCAGACTTGTTGAATCCAAAAGTGACCAGAAAACACATCAAGCAATAGAGCGTAGCAGGATGAAACTTAAACATAAGAAAAAATTGTGAAAAGCGTAACCTTTTACTACGAAATGACCCCTATTTATATACAAAAGGGTGTGAATGTTACAATTATAGAGGGTGAATCATTGTATTTCAAACGGGCATCTTGTCTATCGGCAACAGGGGACATCAAGAAAACATCAACGAAGTCGCAGAGCATGACAAGGCTCAAAGGGACTCAACAAATGAATGATATAGTAATTCTAAAACGTAGAGGAAGCTGGGTCAGGGTACCACAGACCCGTCGTCTCAAGCCACTAGAACTCTAAGTCTACCTGATCGTGAAGGTAATTGACCCAACACGTCTAGAGATTCTCAATTAGCAATTTGCACATTGCGTGGTCCACGGGGACATCTGTAGCCATTAGGTCAAATGAACAAAACTCTATTCTATGACAATCAAGTGGAGCTCTAAGAGGTGAGACTCATAACCGTCAAAATGATAATGATGCCAAAGGAAAGGGATACAAATGGAGGTTTAGCTACAAAGTTGGAAATGCTCCAAAAAAAATGACTTACACACGTCTGGGTCAGGAGCCTTCTAACACCCTAAATGGAATAAACAACCAACTAACTAAAAATCTAGGTTGAGTCAGTCGGTTGGAGAAGCACATGGGCTTCTCATCAAGACATACAATATGATGCAGTGAGCTAATCAATCCTAATATGGAAGCTCTAAAAAGTACATATGAAAATAAATAAATGGACTCGACTTACACGAAAATATGTCAGCACTAAAATGTATATGCATGCAAGGTGTCAGAGTCATGCCTAGTGAGGAACCTAAGCAACACCTGCAAGCAAAAGTCAGCATGTACATCACATGTTCCTCTTTTTTACTGTACATTTGTGTTTGCATATATATATATATATATATATATATATATATCTGACTCCATGTAGAAGACTGGCCTAATATACTATCATGCATATTAAAAATTAGCACACACAAGCACACCAAAAGTAAAAAAGTGATGCTTGGTTAGAACAAACAAGCTAGCATCGAACTATAGTCAAAGGCATCAAAAATAGTACCTAGTATCCTAATCTTCGCTTAACGCATCATTTAACAAAAAGTTGTCCTAACCAGCATCTAAGTGTTCACGATAAAGTCTCTGATTATTGTATGACTTTGACCGGATCGCCACACCTGCTCCATTTTAAAGATCTAAGGGATCGAAAACACGTCACAAGAAAAGGGTGACAATTAAAAGAAGTGGTCTCATATATATCATAACATATATAAATTTTAAAGTAAGGTGGATGATACTTACAATAACAAAATATCCATTTTTTATACTTTAAAATAGTGAACCATAAAATGTGAGTCTGTGATGCATGTGACGTATTTTAGAGTCCTTGGATCTATAGCACGGTCGTACTTTTTGTTGCTCGTGATACAAAAACTCACATTGCTTGCCGAGATATACTCGTGAGCAACGCTCTTTTGAGTATCACGACTAACAAACTGGTCACTCTCCTAATGAGTAGGATAAGCCATCAAGGCAAATGGACAAGCAAACAAACATGCAAAAAACTCACATTGTGATTGTTCGACCGAAGCACAAAACAATCACAACGAGCGCCCCAAAGGGAAAATCACATATCACAAGAATGAATGCAATGATTTCTACATGCAACACGACACACATAAATGAGATGTATCGGTAAAACAAACTACATATGGAAATGAATTACACCTGCCCGGGGGACCAGAGGCGCCATGCAACAAGCAGATACTGACTGCGAGAGAATTTAAATTGAGTAAAAGGATACCTAAAATGAGGATTTACACATTACATGAGAGGCACTCACCGAGCATACATGCAAACATACATGATATGCAACAAACATACGAGGAAAGCAAAGCATAGGACATGCGATAGACATATGATAGATTTTAAGCATATAACATACAAATGAAACTCAAATAACAAACACACAAGAATGATAAGTGTGAAACAGACTAAGTGATATGATCTTTACAAGTGAGAATCACACATCTAAGTGAACATATATTGCGTGTTGTATGTGTTAAGGGGCTAAGATGCATGACTCGTACTTAACATAATATGAAATATCTACGACACTCTAGGCGGTGTCGTAGGAAGCGAGGTGAGTGGCTCATATAAGCCACCTCCACACTTGAGTCAGTGTCTATCCTCATGCATATAGTTACCTACGTGAGGGAAAACACTTGCAAGTGTGGGTGCTCAACGAGGTACCACAAGTGGGAGTGCTCAAAGAGACACCCCACACATGGATGCTCAAAGAAACATCAAAACATGCTACATGTAATAACATAAAAGGCAAACATATCAAGTAGACATGATGCAAATATGTAAACAAGCATACATTGGTCGAACGAAGTTGGTCGGGGTTGTATATCAAACCAAAGTGAATGGTCGATTGGGCTAGGGTGACCGATCGAACCAAAGTGAATTAGTGATCGGGGCGGGGTGGCTGATCAAACAAAAGTGAATTAGCAATCGGAATGCGGGCATTCGATCTAACCAAAGTGAACTGAGGATCGAACCGATGCGACTAATCGAACCAAAGTGAATTAGCAATTGTACCGGAGTGACCAATTAAATAAAGTAAATAGTCGATCGGATCAGGATGACCAATCGACAAAAGTGAATTGGTGATCTGACTGGGAAAGCTGATCGAACCAAAGTGAATTGGTGATTGAACTATGGTTGCCGATCAAACCAAAGTGAATGGTCGGTTGTGACGGGGCAGTCGATCAAACCAAGTGAATTGGTGGTTTGCTCAAAGCGGACGATTAAACCAAAGTGAATTTGCAATCAAACTGGGGAGACCAATTGCACCAAAATGAATAGTCGATCAGGTCGGGACGACTGATCGAATCAAAGTGAATTGGCGATCGGACCAGGTCAGCCAATCAAACTAAAGTGAATTAGCAATCAGACCATGACAGTTAATCAAACCAAAGTAAATGGTCGATCGAGTCGGGACGACCAATCAAACCAAAATGAATTAGCAATCAGACCAGAGCAGTCGATCAGTGAATGGTCATGGTAGCCGATCAAACCAAAGTGAATTATCGATCCGACTAGGGTGTCCGATCGAACCAGAGTTAATAGCTGATTGGGTTGTGTCCGTCGAAACACTTTGATGACTCGTTGAACTCATCCTATCAACCTCACATGAAAACCTATGGTTTTCAAGTGTAGATATGCGGCTTAACCGCCTCCAACTGTAGTGAGCAAGTATGGGGCAATTTTCCTCTTGATTGCGCGATGGAATGATTCTCTTCCTCTTCCAAAACAGGCAAGCTACAAAGTTTTTCCCGTTTTGCAAGTGTAGTGTTTCAGTTCCTCCACAAAGGATCATTTACCGTTACGACCGTGGGAAATTGGGATTACGACCCGCTCAAGTTGGAGCTAAGGATCTGCAAGGAAACACTCTTGGCTTTGGTAGAGATTTGGCCATGAATGTCAAGTCATAACCTACAGATTTCTTTAAGACAAAATTAGAAAATTAATAGGCATATGATCGTGCCTTTTAGTGTCTGCCGACCAATTTTCTTAGCTTGGGCGACCAACTCACAGCACCACAAAAATCGTCAATCAAAAGGTGTATGATCAGGTCAACCGATTTTTTTTGATCAATTGGACCGTTCGATACTGGGCGATCGATTGAGCTAGATGATATCGGCTGGTCGGTCATACTCTCCTCATGTAGGCGTCCAAATCCACAACACCTAGCAAAATCTAATCATAGGGTTGTCTAAAAAAGAAAATGCGAATGTTAAGGAGGTATATGTTGGTTGATCGAAGTCCAATCATTGCATGAGAAGAAGCTCTCTTCGCATGAAGATATTCCGACGATGCTCCAATTACCGATCTTTGCTTCCCTCGGGTGATGAAGCTCTCATCGCAAGAAGTTTTTTGGTGCCAGCACAAAACCATGCTTTGTTCTTCCTCTCTGTTTTTTTTTTTGGATCAAGACGACGACCAATAATGAAAATGTGAGAAGAAGAAGGAAGGAAAGTGGGCACAGGAAGAAGAAGAAGAAGAATAATGGAGAAACGAACTCTCTGAAACTCTCAATGCACTCGTGTGATCGCTCCTCAAGTTCTCTATCTCTCTTCTTTGTTTATCGGAACAGGAAGGTGACCGAGAAAGAAAAGTGAGAGGAGAAAGAAGAAAGAAACAACGAAGAGGAAAAAGAAGATGGGTTAAGAAGCTCTCCAAGAACTCTTGAAAACTCTCCCCCAACTATTTGTGATCATTCTTGGCTCTCCCTAAGTGAAATGAGCGTGATATCTCCCAAGATCTCCCCCACAAGAAGGATATTCAGGTTTAAATGACCATTTGCCTCTTTTGGAAAGTGCCTAAGTTAGCTATGAGACCATTTCTGGCTTATGACTAGTCTAACGACTTATCCCGATTGTCGGATGACATCCGAATGGAAAAACGAGGGACCATGCAATGAGCTGAATAAAAAATAAAAAATGACTGAAGAGTGTTATGCGGCTACACCAAAAATGGGGTGTGTCCACTCCTGGGCGTGGTTACTCCCCCATGTGAGCATGTTCACACCTAGCCCATTTGGGGGCTATTTACTGTTTATGGTGATTTAAATCATGTGGTAAGACCTAGAAGGCCCTCCCTAACTGAAAAATGATGTTTCAAACTCATTTACGTTGTTCGTTTTGCCATCCGAATTCATCTATATGATAATTCTTCACGAGTAAGCTAATTTAGGGTCTGATATATTCGTGTTGCGCCGAATAAAGCTTTTTCAATGGGGGTTGTCTCATCAATGTAATATCGACTGACCCTCATCTCATTGATAGCCAATGCTTGGCAAAATGAACTTGGACATGTGTCAGAGGATCGAAGTTGGTTTTCTTGAGCCTTGAGGAGTCTTATGTGTGTGAAGCATACCCTATGGTTATTGAAATGGATATCCTATGCCCGCGACATTAAAAAATGATGCAAAAAATTATCCATGATGATGATGAGTGACATACCATACTAACAGATAAAGTTGATCTAGATAAAATTTCAGACCACTTCCATCGTTATGTGGGTGAGAGGCTTCACTTTTATCCACTTGGAGAAATAATCGACGACCTCGAGTAAAAACTTGTGTTGCCTTATACGGGGAAAAATTCCTAGGATGTCGAGCCCCCATACAACGAAAGTCTATGGGTTAATGACCAGATGAAGCTTTTGGGTTGGTTGATGTCTTAGAGGGTCATATTTCTGACATTGTATGCACCTTCAAAAATAGTCTTCTGCATCCTTAGTAAGTTTGACCAAAAATATACATGTCATTAAATCTGAAATGCGAGTGTTTTTCCTTCAAAATGACTCCCACACTCCCCAACATGAACTTCTTGGAGGATATTATTGGTCTCATTTTATGAGATATGTTTCTTTCTTTATAATTTAGGATCTAGTCTCTGGATTTTCAATGACTCTCTTGGATGACTAGT
This sequence comes from Phalaenopsis equestris, assembly GCF_001263595.1. Classification (NCBI taxonomy): domain Eukaryota; kingdom Viridiplantae; phylum Streptophyta; class Magnoliopsida; order Asparagales; family Orchidaceae; genus Phalaenopsis; species Phalaenopsis equestris. The sequence continues at coordinate 191,588 of NW_018165038.1, read as the reverse complement.
TTTTGGACCCACTCTAATTAGAAATTGAACTATTTCTTGACTCCTTATAATCTCATATACTTGGTTTAAAATCCTCAAAATTTAGTTGGGTTGATTCAGACCAACATATTGAAAATCAAGTGGAGTTCCTATAGATTTGAATGACTTAGGGAAACCTTATGAGTTTAGTGGTTTAGGTATGGTGGTCATCAACTAGAGGGTTGCTGTCTTAGAGGATAGCTTCGTAATTATTAAGCTGTTATTAGATCCACCACCGTCGATAGACATTTATGAGGTATTCTTAGGAAAGCGATGACTTCCTCTACTTTAACCAAACTATCATCTCCACATTCCGTCTTTAAACCCTGTTGTCCTCATGCACTTCTTGCCTCTCTCTGAAACCCTCAAAATAAGCAAAGAATGGCATGATTAGTGACCTTGAGATGATGACAAAAAACAATAAACATGGAAAATAATGGAAGTCTAGAGTAAGATCAATGGAATCTTGCATGGATTTACATGTGAAATGGAGTTTTGATAAGGATAGGGAGGTGATTGGATCTTGCGAAGATGGCTAAGTGATAGTTGAATGATTGCAGATTGAGAAATAGTGGAAGAAGTGGAAAAATCAATGGGATTTTGGATAAGCACTGAGAGAAGATGTGACGATTGAGGGGGAGGATTCTCAACAAGAGCATAATTAATATGAACCCACTTCTTTAATGTTGTTAAACAATAATTCAAAAACTTCAACAAATCCTAAAATAATAAAAAAAGTAATTCCTCCAAAAGAGAGAACTTAGTAACAATATTATTTAATTTTATCCCTTTTAGTTTCTCAAATAAGAGCAATTTATATTAGACATGTGAAACCCCTTAAGTAGATTGAAGTCAAACTCTAAACATCGAGGCACCTAATGAGATAACGATGAAATTTCATCAGAAACTCCTAAGTTAAGCATGCTTGCTCGGAGCACTCATAGGATGTGTGACTCTTAGGGAAGTTACACCAATGAGGTAAAATTGTGAGGCCATTAGGCCAAATCAGACAAAACCTTGATGTGTAAGAGTTTGAGCTGTCACAAATGCTATCAGAGCATTAAAATTGTTGGCAGATGGAAACTAAGTGCCATGAATATGTAGGGGTCATTTCTAGAGTCCCATCTGTTTAGTCAATGGTTCTGGGTATAGACTAATGACATGACATTGGGTATTTAAGTGGGGGAGATTATGAAACCTCCAAAGTAGAATGAAATTGAACTCTTGAACATCAAGACACATTTTGGTATAGCAATGGAATTTCATTAGAAACTCCAATGTTAAGCATGCCCATCCTGATACTCATAGGATGGGTGATCTATTGGAAAATTACACCAATGTGACAAAACCGTGAGACTGCTAGACCAAAACAGATAATAACTTGATGGGTGAGAGTTCAAATCGTCACATATGGTATTAGAGTGTTACACTAGCCATAAGATGAAAATTAAGTGTCATACAGAACAAAGTGCTTCATCATGTGGCCGCTTATTGAACTCTAGATGCAAATGCTATATGATAGCAGTCATCACTTAAATCTGTAGGGCCACCTTTAGAATTTTATTTGTCTGGTAGATAATTATGATATAGAGCACTGACGATGATAACAAGTGTTTAAGTGGGGGAGACTGTGAAATCCTCCAAGTAGATTGAATCTGAATTCTTAAACATCAAGACTTCTTTCAATTTACAAGTGAAATTTATTTAAAAACTCTAAAGTTATTGTGCTCGTCTTAAACCAATACTAGGATGGGTGACCTCATCAGAAGTTACACCATCAGGATAAAACAACAATGCCACTGGACCAAAGTGACAATTCCTTGATGAGTGACAATTCCTTGATGAGTGAGCATTCAAACTGCACAATATAGTAGAAAAAAAAAACCTATTCTAATTATCCTAGTTAAAATTAAATAATACCATAACTATACCCGGCTCATTAACCATTCCTCCCGCCCGGTCGACCGAACACGTGAGCTCCGCAGGGCTGAAAAGACCGAAGTCACCGAGCCATGTTCCGGTGCCGGTGCCGCCGCCTCCCACCGCCGGCGGCGACTTTCGCCCGCCGATTTTCGAGGGTGACTCCTCCGGCCGACACAGTTGCTCAGCCTATAATCCGTGTGTCCAACAACTTGGCCCGACTAGGTTCCCCCAAGGAGCCGAAACCTCGACAACTGCTTTTTCTCCCTCCGTTCCCACCGGACAACGTCGACCCTCTTCCCGGACGAAAGAGGTCCCCTGAAAACGTCCTCCATGGAAGCTTCTTTCGCCGGAGGGTTACCGCCATCACATGGGTTAAGCATTATTTCGACGAAGTCGCTTCCGATGTTATTCAGAGACATTTCAGGGAAGGGCTGGTGAGCTGCTGCTTTCAATTGATTGCTGTGGTTTTTTTTATATTGATACGGTGTTGTCTGGAAATCATACCCCGACTTGCATCTTTAGCGGATTGAAGAGATGTTTTGATTTTCTGTTTTGTATAGAATTGAGCACCGCCTGCTAAAAAAACAGAATTTTGCATTTAACCCTAATTTTTTTTCACTTTGTGTAATGAAATTAGTGTCGATGCATTTGTGGTTAATCCTCATTATTGCATTAATTTATTAGTTTTCTTGGTTTCTAACTAGAAGTGCAATGATGCTCCAACTTGGATTCCATGAGTATAGGGTTTTGCTTGCTTGCCATATATATAAGCAGTTTTTATTTTTTTAAGGTATAAAAACTATTATTAATGTTTGAGTGATGATAAGGTGAGCACAATGGCAATGGGCTTAAGAGTATATACAACTTTAAAGCATCCAAGGAGCAAGATAAATCTTTCTTGATATCTACTATGTCGGCTATACAGCTCTTATCTTGTATTTTATTAATTTGTTTATTGTTTATTATATAGTCTTTATTGTGGCATTTGTGACCCCAGATACTCCTATAAATATGAGATTTTGGGGAGAGCTGAGGAAACACTTTTTGGGCCATTAGAACCCTCTATAAGGATTGAGTGAGATGTTCTACACATCAACTCTATCAAAGAAAAGCTACTTATGCTGCTTACAGTACAGGAAACAAAGGAAGAAATATGCAAATTAGCTAATAGACATTCCATTCAACACCCATCTAAATAGTAAGTGCTTGTATATATACAGGGAGAATTCTGTGTAAGGTTAAGTTGACACTTGACTGAAGGCATATAATTAAAGAGGTGGAGAATCATGATATTGCAAGTAGTGAAGCAGAAGTTCCTGTTGTCAGAAGGTAGTTACAGTAGTACTCGAGAAATGCAGTGGTAATTATGTAGGATAGTGCTGTTACTTCCCCTGAAACTTGCAATCAGATGGACTGATCTTGAGTTTGCATTTGAGTCTGCTGAATTGAGTGGCGGTGTGATTTTTGGTGAAAATATCGGCTATCTGATCGTGAGAGCTGATGTGTGAAATCTGAATGTTGTCGGAAGAGATGTGATCTCGTATGAAGTGGTAGTTGATTTCCTCATGTTTGGCGTGGGTAGGGAATACTGGATTAAGTTCTATGGCGATAGCGGAAGTATTGTCACAGTAGATGGTTGTTGGAGTGTTGGGAGATTTGAAACTCTTGACGTAGTCGAAGAAGCTATATGATGTCAATGGTAGCAGCAACTAAGGCACAATATTCAGTTTTGGTGGAGGAACGTGCTACGGTCTTCTGACATTAATTGCCCAATCTATGAGATTATTATTAAGAAAAGTGTAAATACCTGTAGTAGATCGTCGATTGGTGGAATACTTGGTCCAATTAAAATCTGAGTAGCAGGTAAGGTGAAGATCACCCTTGAGAAGTGGGAGACCAAAATGCAAGGTTCCTTGTAGATAGCGGAGGTGGCGCTTGAGGATTTGAAAATGATAGAAAAATGGGTTGTGCATTTGTTGGCATATGTCGGGTCGAGTAATGGCAAGTATCAGAGTGAGCTGACAAGTTGACAATAGTGGGTGGGATCGGGATTATTATTAAGAAAACTGCAAATATCTGTAGTAGATCGTCAATCGGTTTAGAATCTGAGTAGCAAGCAAGGTGAAGGTCACCCTTGACAAGTGGGAGACCAAAATGCAAGGTTCTTTGTAGATAGCGGAGGTGGCGCTTGAGGATTTGAAAATGACAGAGAAATGGGTTGTGCATTTGTTGGCATATGTCGGGTCGACTAATGGTAAGTATCAAAGTGAGCTGGCAAGTTGACAATAGTGGGTGGGATCGGGAAGCGCATGAAAAGATTTAGGGCCGGGTTGTAGTTTGTGAGGCAAGGGGGTTTTAACTGGTTTGCAAGATAGCTTATCAACTTGTTGTAGGATGGATGTAATGCAAGGAGTTTGAGGAAGATGATAACCATGAACAGTGGTTTGAATATTGATGCCAAGGAATGTATTAACCGAACTGAAGGCTTTGATTTTGAATGTAGTTTGGAAAGGGTAAGTTTATTGATGACGTTTTGATCGTTACATGAGATCAGGATGTCGTCAACATAAAGTAGAGAGTAACTGATGAGTGCTGGTAGACGAGGAAGGATGGATCGACGTAGGGCTGTCAAAACGGCTCGTTGTTTGCGAACAACTCGTGTTCGGCTCGTTAAGAAGCTCGTGTTCGGCTCGTTAATTTCGTTCGATAAGTTAACGAGCCGAACACGAACTTAAGATGTGTTAGTTCGTGTTCGACTCGTTTTGGCTCGTTTAAAAATCTAATTGACTGCAAGGCTACAAAGATTTATAATCAATTAAAATATTGATTAAGAAAATAAAATAAAAATTATTAAATTAGATTCAAATGATGTTTTAATATAAATAATAATTTTTAAATCTTGCTCAAACCTTTATTGTCTTATGGCGACATGATTAGGGTTGTTCAAAAGACTTTTTGTTCGTGAACAGCTTGTGTTCGACTCGTTAAGCAAACGAGCCGAACACAGACACACTTTTTGAGCCAAGCTCAGCTCGTGTTCGGCTCGTTTACACCCCTCATCGACTGTGTTGATGCGAAACTTTCGTGCTTGGAGGTGAGTGATGAGGGTGCGATACCACTGTCGGGGCACTTGCTTGAGGTTGTAGAGAGCCTTTTTCAGCAAACATACTTTATGGGGGTATTGTTGATCACAAAATCCTTGAGGTTGTTGGGACATATAGATGGTTTCTTACAATGGTCCTTGGAGGAAGGCATTATTGACATTAAGTTGGTGGATTTGCCACTTGTTTCGAAGAGCCATGGTGAGAAGGATATGAATTGTGGGTAGCTTGGCACTAGGCTGAATGTAGCGAATTAGTTTATGCCCTCTTATTGTTTGAAGCCTTGGGCAACGAGACGAGCCTTGTACTTGGCTATCATTCCATTTGAATTGTACTTAGTTCAATAGGTTCATTTGCAGCAGATGATGTTTTGGTGGCGTGGGGGATCTACCAAGATCCAAGTGCCTTGCTCATAAAGAGCTTGAAATTCTAAAGGCATAGCTTTCCTCCAATGACTATGTTTGACAGCTTGAGCATAAGAGGTTGGAGCAACACTGTTGGAGACAAAGATGGTAAGGTTGAGTATTTGCTTGGGTTTGAGTGACCCGGTTTTGGATCTGGTTGTCATGGAATGCACAGGAGCAGTTGGGGGGATTGGTTTGGTGAGAGGAGGTAGAGTAGGTTCGGGTTAAAGGTTTGCAGAGCGTAGGGAGGAAGAGGGAGGCAGAGCGAGTGTGGGTATGTATGTACTTGACGTGGACGGTGTAGTTGTTGGAGGAAGTGTGGATGCTGGAGTGAGAAGAGAAGGAATTATGGGAGGAGAGATGTTTGATGGTGGAGACTGAGAGTTGATGGTTTGAAAGGGAAAATTTTGTTCATTAAAGACGACACGGCGAGAGAGAATGGTAAGATGAGTTTGTGGGTTGTAGTAATAGTAGCCTTTGTGTGAGGGAGAGAGTATCCAATGAAGATATATGGTGGAGCTCTGGGTGAAAGTTTGTTTGGGGCTAGTGGTTTTTGCCAGAGAAAACACAGGCAACCAAAAATTCTTGGATGAGAGTAGGTGGGTGGTGAGCTATAGAGAAGTTCATGAGGGGTCTTTAGGGAGGTAGTTTTAGAAGGGGCATGTAATTAATGAGATAAGTGGCTGTCATGAGCGCAGCTTTCCAGAATTTGAGGGGTAGATGAGCTATTAATAGAAGAGTTCGTGTGATTTCGATAAGGTGTTGGTGCTTATGTTTAAAGACTCCATTTTGTTGGGGTGTGTGTCGGCACAAAAAAAAAAAAAAAAGAAAGGTTGTTTGGGAGAGGTCGCCCGTAAGAAGCTGTCGGCAGCCATAATTAAAATCCCATCGCCCGCTTCGGAAGGAAGTTTCAATTTACGTATATATATATATAATTTTAGAAAAATATGAAATCAAACTGACCTCATATTTTTCGTAGTTTAAATGAAAGAACACTCTACACTCTACCTCAAATCCTCTACCTCAAATCCTGTATCTATCCCGAGAGATAAACACAAGACTTGAGGATAAGACTCAATCAAATAAACTAGGAAAACAAATTACATCAATTTGGGTCTGCGAAACCATTTTATTTGCCGACAAGTTCCCCTATTTAATACAAA
>NW_018165038.1:184705-184916 GCF_001263595.1 Phalaenopsis equestris | reverse complement strand
ACAAACCCCTATAGTTCCCTATAGTTAATTACATCTTAAATGACCTTGGTCACCTAAGAAAACTCTCTTTAAAAATCAGGGAATAATGTTTTCAAAGAGGTCAAAAGGATAGGACTTTACAACGAAATCGGACAAAGAGGTGTGAAGGGGGAAAAACTCAAATCTGGAACATTGTTAAGGAATCCAAATGAAGAGAAACTAGGGGAAGCCA
>NW_018165038.1:184187-184490 GCF_001263595.1 Phalaenopsis equestris | reverse complement strand
GTCGTATCGGACGACAACCTCGGAACCTAAAACGAGTTTAGGGCTTAAATCGTACGGCAGAGCTATACGAATGCCTAAAGAAAAGGTGGAGGATTTATGTCACGCTACGCGAACAACCTCGAAATCCTATGGATCGTTGTTTAATTTCTAGGAAAAAGGGATGGTTTTGCTGAGGAAGACGCGTTCTGCTGTTGAAAATGACCGTGCTGCCCACTGCGCTAGCTCCAAGCTCCCTGACGTGACGAGTTTAAGTTTTCTAGGGTGTCCAGTTGTCCAGTTATAGTATTAAATCAAACGGCCCTA
>NW_018165038.1:183440-184116 GCF_001263595.1 Phalaenopsis equestris | reverse complement strand
ATATATGCTTGAAGTTATATAATATAAAGTGTGCAAAGCAGTAGCATGCAGTAGCATGCAAGTGGAATAGTAGTAGGCAAAAATATGAGCAGTACAACATGTTATACATGAAAGACAGTAGCAGGTAGAAACAGAACATGCGTAACATGCTATACATGAAGAACGACAGGTAGAAACAGGAAAATATGCTATACAGGAAAAACAGTAGCAAGTAGAAACAGAAATGGTATAACATGCTGTATAAGAAGAGCAGTAGCAGGTAGAAACATGAAAATTAAAACATGCTGTATAAGAAGAGCAGTAGCAGGTAGAAACAAGAAAATTAATTGCTGTAAAATGTAAAACAAACCTGTACGCCCATGAGATCCGCTGTTCCTTAAGTATGGCAAACCTAAATATATTTCAAAAAGCAAAGTCCGAAAGAAACGTCGTCCAGGAAACCCGAGGAAAGCGGAGAAACTCTAAAAAAATCAACGAAAAAAGACTCAAGTAAAAGAAAACCCTCAAAACTCCCGGGGAAATTCCAAAAGAAAGGAAAAGTAACACGAGTGCCATGTCCCAAAACTTCGATAAAACAAAGAAACAAAATTCGGATGAGGGGGACCGCAAGCACTCGTATGGGACTAGGCTCAGATATATTTATTCTCGAGGGTCCACGAAGGCTACTCGGTCACCC
>NW_018165038.1:182283-183024 GCF_001263595.1 Phalaenopsis equestris | reverse complement strand
ACATAAGCATCGAAAACCGAACCAAGAAGCAAGGAAATAAAAGAACAAAAATGGGGTGAGAGAGAGGAGACACTGATCCATCTAAAACAACGAAAAGGAGACCAGATCAATTCTCAAAACTCGTATCGAAAAGACTTGGAAAAGTAGGGCCCGAGGTCTTTCCTAACAAACATAAAACATCCATTCGCGCTGATTCTCCAAACCCCAAGAACGCAGGATTAATCGAATCGACCAAATGTTCTTTCAAAATACGATTTAAAACTTTCCAAACCTCGAAGGAACATGATCGCGGGGAAACCACTGTCAATACTTCCAAACCGGTACCAAATTCGCAATTCTTCCGAAATTCTTCCAACTCAATCCATAACTCCATATATTAAGTAAGCACAAAAATTTTCCCATCAAACCATAGACATGATCACGATCGGGGTCATCACAAAGAGATGAACAGCAGGTAGGACTCACGGCCAAGGATCAGCAACAAAGGGAAACAACCTACAAACCTACAAGGCTCTCGGCCACAGGCCAAAGCCAAGGATGGGGACAAGAGGGGCTTACGGCTAGGGCAAGGAATGGCTACCAAACTCCATAACCAAAGGTAGTATATAAGACAATAAATGAGGCTTATAGTTAGGATAATAAAGGGGCCCAAAAGAACTAATAGAGCTCACAGTTTAAGGTAGCAAAGAGCAACTACAAAGGCCCATAACCAGAAGCCATCCAAAGCACAAGGGGCTCACG
>NW_018165038.1:173195-174944 GCF_001263595.1 Phalaenopsis equestris | reverse complement strand
AAACCAAAACTGAGCCCCCAAACATGCATAAAACAGTAAAATACACTCCCCAGCCTTCATTTTAAGTGGGAGCAAGCCATCATATGCCAAAGCCGAAACCCCAACATGCATGAAAGAGAAGCAAAAAGAAAACCCCAGAGTCATGTCTTAACTCCTTAAATATTTTTAACATAAACATGTCACAATAATCATAAAGATGTCATAGCCTCCCTAATTTAAGCAAGTAACCAGGTTTAGCTCCTAGGACGTGCCCACATTTTCATCCTTCACATGCGAATATCTCAAAAATATATGAAAGCAAAGTAAACTAGCATGCTGTATCCTCCATTTAACCGAGCAAGAGGAGGCTCGACAGGGAGAAATCCCCAGGAAACCAGGGCATAGGAAAGAAAGGGAAGAAGAAGTACCTCCTCAATGCAAACGTAAAGCACAGCAACACAAGAAACCACCTCAAGGAAATGCTCTCCCAGAAACTCCCTTGCCAATTCCCCTCACAGCCGAAATTTCCACTCCTCTCAAAAAAACTTTTCTCAACAACCTCAAAAATTTCAAAAGAAACTGTGTATATAGGCAGAGAATAGAGAGAAGAGAAAGAAGACCACTCTCAACAGTCCACAACACTCGAATCGGGCCAAAAAAGAAAAGAATACGCTCCCCGCTCACAGAAGGCGAAGCCACCGAAGTTTCTCGGACCGAGCGGCGAGACCAATGACAGCGAGGGAAGTATCGAGAAGAGGAGAATAAATGCCATTCCCGTGTACCAGGGAACAAGCTTCCCAGAGTCAAAAATACCGAGAAAAGAAAATCCGCGGCTCAAGGAGACTGACCTCCAACTAGAAGTAAAGCTAAAGCCGGTCTCCAACTAGAAGCAAAACCAAAGCCAACCATTTAAAGCCTAAAATCGAGCCTAGCAACATTAAAATCCAAATTCCCATAAAGCATTAAACATCCAACCATTTCAAACCCAAAACCGTGACTTCAAATCAAGCCAAAACCAAGCTCAACAAGAACCAGGAACCAAATCCGAGTTCGACGAGAAATAAGAAGCCAAAATCGAGCTCAACGAAAACTCAAAAGCCAAAATCAGAACTCAACAAAATTAAATCAAGCCCAAGCATTGATATAATTGAGTCATACAACATTAAAGCTCTAGCTATTTTAAGCCCGAGGAACAACCTGCATGTCTAAACATTCTAAGCATGAAATTATTCAACAAGTATATGAACAGAGGAGGCACTTCACAAGGAGCTAAACCCAACCTTCAGAACAAGTTGTAACATTTTCCAAATTAAATAAGTTTTCTCATAACATATATTTCAAGCCAGGGGAAGCCACAGGAAACCAAAACTGAGCCCCAAACATGTCTAAACAGTAAAGTGAACTCCCTAGCATTCGTTTTAAGTAAGAGCAAGTCATACGATGCCAAAACCGAAACCCCAACATGCATGAAAGGCCAAATAACCTCTCCCATATCTCATGCTAAATAATAAAATAAAAAGAAATGAAAAGCTTCATAATTCATATCCCAACATGCTTGCAAGAAGTGTCAGAATCATTTCAAAACCATATTTCAAGCTTCCTATTCACGATAATAGAGCTATGCCACTGTTTCATCTCAAACAAGTAGAAAGAAGGAGAACATTTCTGACATGCTATACTCCCACCATTCTAAGCAAGTAACCAAATCAAACTCCTAAAACATGCCCATATTCCTATCATTCACATGCTTTTAAAGTGAATGCCTCAAAA
>NW_018165038.1:144406-172359 GCF_001263595.1 Phalaenopsis equestris | reverse complement strand
AGAGGAAAAGGGGAAAATAGGTGTAATATAAATAAATATATATATATATACATATATATATATATATATATATATATATATTAAATTATATTCGATTTATTCGCGCGCGGCGACGTAATAAAATGGGTGTCCTCCCTAGGCAAAATCGACGTCCTGGACGCGCCAGCGCAGTCCGTTTTGTCATCCGGGTAAAAAACGCGTCAAAATTCAAATTTCACAAAAAATCGGGTAAAAAACGCGTCAAAATTCAAATTTCACAAAAATTCGACCCGCGATCCATCGTTTCAAAAGGTTAACTCGAGCATTCGACAAGTAACAGTGCGAGCGATGCGAATCGTGGCGATCGGACGTGTCGACCCTCCGAATTGCGAAGTTTGTGCGCGCGGGAGTGCGAGTTGTGCAGAAGGCCACCCTAAAGCTCAAAAGGTCTTATAGGGATCCCTTTTGAGTTTCCTCATGTTGGTTCTGCTCTTCTAAATGCTAGAAATCGATACCACACACTTGAAACCACAAAAGAGTACAGAAGCGGGTTGAATTTTTTAAAATGAGGCGGGTCCCATTTCTAAGGTTTTAAGATAGTCGAAGGGAGATCCCTAAGGCTAGATCCTAAACCCTAAGCGGAAGACTAGATCTCACTAAAAATGAGGTCAACAGTGTGTAGGGGCAATTAAATTGATGAATAATGCCATGAAGTTGGAGATAGTTGTGTAGATGGTGTGATATGAATTCTCCCCCTCCATCAGTATGTAAGATTTTGATGTAGTTGTTAAATTATTTTTGAACCATTTTATGAAATGAAATGAGTTTATTTTTAGTTTTGGATTTTGCAGCCACAAGGAACACCCATATATAACGAGAATAATTATCAACATGAAGAGATAATTTTTATAGCCTTGAAGGGACATAGTAGGGGCAGATCCCCAAACATCAGCATGAACTGATTCAGTAACAACTCTATCCTACATAATTACAGCTGCATTTCTCTAGCACTACCGTAACTACCTTCTGACTAGTAGGGCGTGAGTTGCTGTGGCTATGTCTGCTTCTGGCAAAGGAGAAGTTGTGGGTGCATTGGTTGTACCTCGATGGGTTGGATATTTTTTTCCTCGGTCGCAAGTGGCAACATTGTTAACGGATTTAGATGAGTACAATGCAACGTCATTAAGGTTTGATTCCTTGGCAATTTCAACAAAATGTTGTTTTCTTTGTTGTAGAGCAAGCAATTGAGATCATCGAGCTTGATTGGTTCAGATCGCGTGCTGATAGCTGTTTTGAAGGATTGATAGGAGGCTCGTAATCCGTTGAGGGTGTGCAGATTTTGGAAGTAGATCCGAGATCGAGGATATAGGGGTGGATTGTTGGTGAAATAGTGGAGTATATGGCTGCTGATAAGTTTTGATCAACTAGTTGCCAAGTGAGAAATTCCAGATTCTGAATAGGCTGGCCATTGGAATAAGGTATTTGAGGTGGAGTGGGGTGGCCAAACCATCCAAAAAGCTATCGAAACCATTTGCTTGGAATAGTTTTTGCATTTGGGATTTCCAAATATGATAGTTGTCAGTGGTGAGTTGAATGTGAGCAATGTTTTTGATTTTAACATAAAAAATTTTAGAGAGGAAGGTAGGGGAACTTCGGCCATGATTGGGGAGGAGAGTTTGAAGTTGGGTTAGTGTATGAAGAGAAGATAGACATTTGTAGGAGGGGAGAAGAGATTATAGGGGATTGGATGGCAACCTTGCACTGATACCATGAGAAGTTTTGCACATCAACTCCATTGAAGAAAAGCTACTGATGCTGCTTACGTGACAGGAAAACAGAGGAAAAAATATGCAAATTAGCTAATAGACATTCCATTCAATGCCCATCTATACAGTAAGTGCTTGTATATATTCTATGTAAGGTTAAGTTGACACTTGAGTGAGGTATATAATTAAAAGAGGTGGAGAATCATGATATTGCAAGTAATGGAGCGGAAGATCCTGCTGTCAAAAGTTAGTTATGGTAGTGGAGAAATGCAGCAGTAATTATGTAGGATAGTGCTGTTAGTGAGGACTATTTCTATGTATATATATATTTTCTCCTAACCCTTTCTTTTATGTTTGGAGGGTCATCTTTATTCTGTATTTTCTGGATCTAAGATATGTATGGATTTTACATTCTCTGCTTTCATTTTTTTTCACATCTCTTTTTTAATGCTAATAAGATTTGGACATAACTTACAAACAAATCTGAAATCAACACCTGCTACCGTCGTTCTTAGCATAAGGTGTCACATTATAAGGAACAAGAATCACGGTGTCATTTTTTCGATTCAAGTGTCAAATATACAATATTGCAGCAATGTTTGGACTTTTGGTGTAATACTCATGTGAAATGAATTCACAATGCTCTATTTGGTGTAATTTGGAGTTATTTATATCTATTTTATAAGAAAATTTGAAACTCTCATTTAGTTCATCTTATTTTGATCAGGTTCAATTGGAAGTATCAGGTCTTGACGAGCCTTCAATGGAAATGCATCATCGATTGCCTACTCTAAAAAAGGTATTCATTATTCTAGGTCCTATCTCTCCAATCTCATGTGATACGTGCAATGTTTTCTGATTGGTTGTTCATTTCAAACAGATATTCCTAATCAGATTCTAAAGTTTGCAAATTCTGAGATTTTTACTTATGAGTTATAAAATAATTTGTTCTTTTCAGTACTTGGGCATAAGAATGCTCCGTTTGAATTTATCTATTTTGCAGTTCAAATTCTATTTACCCAATTATCTTTCTATTGTTCTACTCTTAAACTTATTCCTGGATTAACTTATCCTCAATAGCCAAAATAGATACTCTCGTCTTTTATCGTCTTTTATTGTGTTTTCTTTTTACCTTTAATTTATATAAGTTGCACATTTATGCGCTGGAACAGTATACTGAGACTGCACAGCTATTTGCTTTGGTAAAAAGTTGTAAAAATGTTGAAGAAAACAGTTTGTACTTTATGTAGAGTTCAAGTTTTATTTATAATAAATCTCACTTATTTCTTACGTACTTGTTTTCATCCCAGCATGCTTAAATGATTGGGGCATTTACATACATAGTACATAATTTTTATGCATTTACACATCTCAAACCTAAACTTTCATATTTACACACAGCACTCAAATCTTGATTAGCACATAAAAAATAGCACTATTGCCACTTTTTAAAAGAGAAATACACCTTTTCATGCATAGGTTTAAAGTAACAAAATGTTATGTATGCGAATATGAACTTTTAGGTGTGAGATATGTAAATACATAAAAATTGTGTGCTAGGTATGTAAATTTTCCTAAATAATTTTGTAGACCCTATGCATGAATTGATTGTTCTTTCTCTGCCTGCTTTACTAAAGTAGGAATGCAACATGCTATTTTCTGTTCAAATTAAATTGTTGGCTGAATTCTATTCTGCAGTTTTACCATTTTGTATCATTTGTATCAACTGACAAGTTGTTTGAGTTTTTGCTTTTATTGCCTCATCCAGTGACTATGCTTTACAGTATATATGCAGATAAAACACGATCATGTTATGAAGGTTGGGCAGAAGATTTATGTTCCTGTATCTGTTGTAGAGTCAAGAATATTGAAGAGATATGACACCATTCCAACTGCAACGCTGCATCCAAATGCTGATGAAATTGAATATTTGCGGAGGCTTGTTATGTATAAGGCATAACCATTTTCTATGTTGTTTTTGATATAGGTTTCTGTGTATTTGGTCTCTCTAAGCAAGGAAACTGTACATTCTGCTTATTAACATTTATTAAATACTTAAAATTTCAGGATTCTGCCATAATCATATTAAATAAACCTCCTAGAGTGCCTGCGAAGGTTGGTTCCATATGCGAGCTAAGAACAACTTCCATACTATTGTATTATTGGATCTCTTTTAGCTATCTTATGAAATTCTTTTGGTCTTTTTTGTTCTTTTGTTATGTTTTGTAGGGGCACTTGCCAGTTCATAACAGTATGGATGTATTAGCTGCAGCAGCTCTTTCATATGGGAATGAAGAGGGTCCCAAATTGGTACGTGCAATGTTATCTTCTGAGCTTTTTCTACTCTAGCAGCGGAGTCTATTTGTTTTTAGAGAAATGGACATACATAGCGCACAATTCATATGTTTTTACATATCTCACACCTAAACAGTCATAGTTACATACATATCGTATTGGTTCTTTAAATCTATGATTGAAAATGTGGATTTCACTTTTAAAAAGCTGTAATAGTTCTATTTTTGATGGGATATTAAAGATTTGAGTGCGATGAATGCATAAGAATTGTGTGCTGTATGTAATGATGCGTCTAAATCTCTTGTTCATATCAGGTGCATCGGCTTGACAAGGAGAGTAGTGGGTTGCTGCTGCTGGGTAGGAAAAAAGAAAGCCTTGCGATGCTTCATTGGCTGTTTACTGATGTTAATCATGCCAAGACATCTTCTCAGGTATAAATTAATACTTGTTCTATCATCATTATATATGTGCAATAATGTTTTGATTCAGTATGTGATTTGACGAGGACCAAAAGTAAAAAAATATCTAATATTTTGTGTTCTTGCCCATCAAGTTGTTTGATTTGAAAGTGTCTAACATACTTTTCAATGTCTAGTAATGCACAATAATGCAAAATTCTCATGGGCACTATTTTAAACATAGAAATTATGAGTAAAGATGCAACTAAATATACATGAACTTTTATGAAAAACAACTTGATTGAAAAGTAAATTAACACGGTTGTGATGTCCATTGAATTGCAAATAAAACTACCACTTTTATATTGTTAAAGTTGATGTTAGGCTCAAACGCTCAACCACTAACAATTCACAAATGTTACGTTCTTTTGTCAGTTTCATGTCTATAAAAGAGAAAATCATTTTGAGAATCATCATATTTGTCATAAGCCTGAATAGCCAACCGTACAGTTTATGTAGAATGATAAACACAAGAACTGAGTATGTGTGTATGTGTGTTTGTGTGCTTGTGTTGTAGGGTTAAATTTTTCTTAAATTAGTTATCTGCATATATTAACTGATTCTATATATCTTCAATCTTATGTATGGATCCTGTTTTTATGTATTCAAGGATCCTGCTTTTATTGGGATTAGTGGTTGGCCTTGTTGCAAGCATTTCATCTCCTTGAGAGCTTGTGGATTCTAATGTTATCCTCTACTTTTATTTCTCGAGTTAGCTCGAAATGATGTTTTATCTCTTTCTTGTCTAATATTCAGACGTTTTTGAATTTTGTGGTTTTATTTGTGATGTTTATTCAGGTATGGAATTATGCTTGTGAAAGAACAATGCAACGATACTGGGCATTGGTCATAGGTTCTCCCCAAGAAAAGCAGGGGGTTATCTCTAGGCCTCTCACTAAGGTATTTTACCAACATTTCTGCTCCAACTTCTGTTCTTCTAAAATGTGGATTGATGGACTTCTTTTTTCCCAAATATATTATTATAGTTATTCCCAGACTTATTCTGACCTAAAGTGATATTTTGAATTATGAAATGTATAGCGTAGGATGAACCATGCTAATTGCGGGGAAAATTATGCGGTCATTCATAAGTTTTTTATAATGTTTTCTTCATTCCCAATTACTTTACTATTTGTAATGCCGGAACTAGTGGGAAGAACACTATAAACACAAAAAATAAACTTTTATTAGTATAGAAATAAGATTGCAACACGACTCAAACAGAAAGGAAATAAAATAATAAACAAATCTCTGGTTAGGGTTGTAGGAAGAGATCCGAAGGCGGAAGCAGCGTTGGCGGGGTGGTAGGGAAAGGAGGGGGAGGCCCGGGGACGGGCTGAAGGTGATGGCCTAAGTGAGTTGGGATGTTGTTTGATTGATTTTTGGTAGGTGGAAGAGCAAGGTTGTGTGGGAAGTAGAGGTGGTGGCAGCTAGGTGGAGGGATTTGGGGTGGTAGACGGCTAAGGGGAGTGGTAGAGAAAGGTCAGGGAGAAGGAGCAAAGGAGATTGGAAGTATACTACACCACTTCGGAGCAGGATACAACCAAAGTACCTCCTGTTGTCGGATACAACCCTAACAAGTGGGAAGAGACTCCACACATGAGATTTGAAGTAACACCACTACAATTAACTCCTGCACACAAGGGATAGCTATTTATAGCCTCCTACTACTACACAAAAGGAAGAGGGGTGAGAAGGTAAGAAGGAAGAAAAAAAACTCTTCTCAGAAGAAGACGGGTGTGGCAGATACGCGAAGCAACTCCTTGGATCGCAAGAGTTCGCGATCCACCTCCCCACTCCGTGTGAGATCGCGATACTATCCCCGCCTTACTGTTCCCGCTAAGCTTTGCGGGCCTTCTGTCCCACGGAATCGAAGCGCTCCACTTTGGGATGCATTCAACTCCCACACTTGGACGCTGATTCAACGCTTGTGTCAGTCTCCGGAGGTTGGGGAAGTTTCAACCTCTTTTTTCGAAGCTTCAGGCTCTTCAAAGCATGACGTCAATTTGGCGACGTTGAACCTGGCTGAAGTGTTGTAGTCCCCAGACAGGTCAATTATGTAAACATTGTCATTCAGCTTCTGAAGTATTTTGAAATGTTCATTTGCTCTTCGCTTAAGCTTCCTGAATGTTCCTACGGGAATTTTTTTTAACCGAACCCATACGAAGTTACCTTCCTGAAATGTTACTTTCTTCTTGCTTTTATTTACATGTGCATGATATTTGCGGTTTTGCTTAGCAATCTCCTTGCCAACTTCTTCATGGAGTTTTTGAATCTCATGAACTCGTTCGGTGGGTTTCTTGCTGGTTTCCAAGGATGGTAGGAGCGACACCAATTCTAGTGGCGTGAGCTGATTGTGTCTGTACACAATTTCGAGAGATTTCATCTAGCAGTTTGGCTGATGGATCAGTTCTAGGCAAACTCAGCTTAGGCTAGGATAAGATCCCACAGTCTTATGTTTTTTTCCCACGAAACATCTCAGGTGATTGCTGAGGCTTCGGTTTACTACCTTTGTCTGTCCGTCCGTCTGCGGATGAGTTGTCGAGCTGAACTGAAGTTTGGTATCAAGCTTTCCCCATAGTGTCCTCCAAAAGTGGCCGAGGAATTTGACGTCTCTGTCTGAGGTGATGGTGTTAGGAATTCCGTGCAACTTCACGATCTCTCTGAAGTATAGATCGGCGATGTGAGAGGCATCAAGTGTCTGGTGATACGGTACAAAGTGGGCCTTCTTGGAGAATCCGTCTACTATAACCATTACGGAGTCCTTGTTCCTTTGGTTTTTTGGAAGTCCCAACATGAAATCCATGCTGACGTCCACCCTCAGTGCCTCTGGTACTGGAAGTGGTGTGTATACTCCGACGTTCTGAGCTCTTATCTTTGCCAGATGACACATCCCGCATTACGTGGCGTGTTGTCCAACATCTCTTGTTAGTTTTGGCCAAAAAAAAATTGCTCTCTTACTAGGGCGAGGGTCTTTCCCTACCGAAATAACCTGCTAGTCCTTCGCCGTGGCTTTCCTGGACATTGACCTCCCTTAGTGAACACCTGGGAATGTACAACTGACTATGGTAGAACAACTATCCATCTGTGCAGTAATATTGCCCTGTTGACTTTTCCTGACATTGCTCCCATATGTTTTTGAAATCTTTATCTATTTTATATATAGATCCCTTATGACCTCGAAGCCCATGAGTCGTGCCTGTATGGATGTGATCAATATGTGTCGACAACTAAGTGCATCTGCCACGCGGTTTTGGCTTCCTGCCTTATGTTTTAGCACAAACTGGAATGACGTTAGTAATTCCACCCAGGCGACGTGTCGTCCCTTTGTTTTGCTTTCACTGTTGAGGAATTTTAGGGTTTTGTAATGTCTAAATAATGTAAACTCGTTTGTCAATAGGTAATGACTCTAGTGCTCCAGAGCTCTTACAATGACATAGAATCCTTTGTCATAAGTTGAGTATTTTATTCTGGATTCGTTCAATTTCTCACTGAAGAAAGTGACAGATGTCCTCCTTGGCTTAGTATTGGTTTGATCCCCACGTTGGAGGCATCACATTCTACCTCAAAATGTTGGTTGAAGTCAGGTAGCGCTAACACTGGTACTCGAGTCACCTTTTCCTTCATTGTGTTCAGTGTGTCAAAACGGCCCTGGGCTGTTGCTGCCCAAGTAAACTTCTTCCCTTTCAGAAGTTCAATAAGAGGGGAGACAATAGTGCTGAAGTTTTTAATGAATCTTCAATAGAAGGATGCTAGCCCCAAAAATTGCCTTAGCTTGGTGAATGATTGTGGTACGACCTAACTGATAATGACCTCATCTTTACGGGATTCATCTGAATGCCTACACTGGACGCGATATAACCAATAAAGCATATCTGGCTTGTCATGAAGTGAGATTTATTCGGATGGGCATATAGTTGCTCGACTCGTAGTACCTTGAATACTGCCTTCAGTGGATGCAAGTGATCCTCCTTTGACTGGTTGTAGACTAGAATGTCGTCAAAGTAGACAACAACAAATTTTTCAGTGTGAGGTTAGAATGCTTGGTTCGTTAATCTAATAAAAGTGTCAGGTGCGTTCGACATGCCGAAAGACACAACGATTCACTCATAAAGTCCGTCCCGCGTCTTGAAGGCAGTCTTCCACTCTTCTTTTGGCCTCATCCGTATCTAATAATATCTGCTGCGCAAGCCTATTTTGGAGAAGATAGTGGCTCCATGTAACTGGTTTAGGAGATCATCCAAGTGGGGTATGAGAGATCGGTATTTGATGGTAATCTTGTTGATGGCTCGAATGTCGATGCACATTCGTCACGATCCATCCTTTTTGGGCACCATATGGGTAGGGACTGCACACGGGTTGGTGATTTCTTGGACTAGCCCCCTTGCGACGAGATCCTGCATTTGTTGTTGTAGTTCTTTGTACTTCGCCAGTCTTAATCTGTAGGTTGGTCGGTTTTGCTATACAGATCCTAGTATAAGGTCGATGACCTGTTGGATGTCCCTTAGTAGCGGTAATCTCTCTAGTAAGCTATCAGCCATAACATATTGAAAATCTTGTAGCAGTGGTTGTAGTAGTGTTGGTACCTCTCTTTCCTCGCTTCCTTCTAGGAGGACTAATGCTAGTGCTATAGGGGCATCTCTAACCGACTGCATTAAAGTAGTATGAGGAACTAATGCTGTATTTGTATCGCTCCAGCCTTTTGCATCCTTAGCAAGCAGTAAAACGATACGTTTCACATCCTTCTTGAAAGACTAAGTGTTCTTGAACTCGTCGTGTTGATTCTTTCGATTAAACAGGTCTTCTGAATAGAATGTGGCAGACGTTCGTATGAACCACGTCGCAACATACCTGTTCGTGTAGCTGGTCTCTGATGGAGAAATCAACTAGACACTGTTGATCCACATGTATCCCGTTTCACCTCTTCAACCAGATAAGGTAATATGATTGAGGATGCTTCTATGTGTCCAATCCTAACTTTTTCACTATGAGCGTGGACACCACGTTCTTGCAGCTTCCACTGTCGATGATCAGGCTACAAATCTTCCCTTTGACGGTGCTCTTAGTGCGAAACACAAAAAATAAACTTTTATTAATATATAAATAAAATTACAACACGATTCAAACAGAAAGGAAATGCAATAATAGAAGAATCTCCAGTTAGGGGTGTAGGAAGAAATTCGAAGGCGGTGGCGGTGTCGGCGGGGTAATAGGGAAAGGAGGGGAAGGCCGGGTGGTGGCTTGGCTATGGGATGGTGTTTGATTGATTGTAGGTAGGCGGAGCAGCAAAATTGTGGGGGAAGTAGAGGTGGCGGCAAGTGGGGAGAGAAGTCTCAAAGTAGTTAATGTCATGAATGTCTCTAATTTTTGGCATCACTAATCGAGTTTTGTAAAAAATCAATAAATCAATTTAGATAGTACTTAAATTTAAAGGCCTAGTGACAAAAAATGGGATTAACTTGAAGGGTATGCATCCTTATCTCAAGCATGATGATCAAAATGAGCACTCATGATACATTCATCATGTGATTCCTAATAGAATTGAGTAGTCATTTTTAAGTTTTATGAATACAGACAACTAATAGAGGTAGAGGCAATTTGATGAAAAAGAAGATAAATAATCGAAGAACATGAAAGTAATTGCGAGTTGTAGATCTCGTGTTTGAGGTGCATAAATGTCTAACTATAGTAGATGTGGTAAAAGGAAGTACATTAGGAGATATATGAAGGGTCAACAAGTATAAACCTGAAAAGGGGATGGAGATGCGCTAGGGCAATGGGTTTGAAGTGGAATAGCAAGAGAAAATGTGATTATTTGAAGCAAAATGCTAGTGGAGGGATGCCTTAAAAGGGAATATCGATAGAGACATAGAGTCAATGTGTAGATGAAACACAGCACAAATAATCTTCCCCAGAACCTATTAGTATACAAAGATACACTTAATGGTATAAGTGGAGTATTTATCATATATCTGGCTAAGAAAGTTGACAAAAACAAGCACGACCAAAAACTCGAGGAGTAAGTGATTATCATTTTGTGAAAATGGCATCTCCCATTCATATAAAATATTAAGATACATGCATTATCAATATGCTGCTGCTTATGTTTATCCACATCATTTTCTTGGGATGTATATTGACATAATAAAGAGCTAGTAATGAAAACTCAAATGAATGGTCCCTAGGGTTTGGACTCCATGTATTTGAATGTATTAGGTCAAAAGGTGTAGTAATATGAGGAAATATGGATAGATGAGATGAGACAAAGCGGTGTTTATTATGTTCAACATGCTTTACATTCAAATTTAGAAACATAAAAGGTAATATGAGTGAAACTCGAAAAATGGTGTGATGTAATGTGGTTAAGATGACAATTCCATTGATACGGTTGATAAGGTGAATAAGTGACGGAGAATACGGTGGAAATATCATTAACAAGATAATAAATGCTTCCAATTTCAAAACCTGCACAGACTATTTTTTCATGTTTATATCATTAGAAGTGCAATGAGAATGATAAAATGTTACCAAGCAGTTGCGGAATTTGATAAGAGGATTTATAGAAGGAAGGTTTATAAGAAAATATGGAACATGTAAATATCGTCTAAACTTATTAAGGAAGCATGGATAAATCCTTTCTAGAGACAGGAGAGAAAGATTCATCAATAATAATGATTGGCGTGATGAATATATTAACAAGTGATGAAAATAAATTTTGGTTATCTATTCTATGAGAAAAGTGTGAAGAATAATTTCATGCAATATTGATGGCACGACAAGGTGTGAGCGAGTGTTGCAAGCACTTGCTAGCATGGGTTGGGCAGTGGCAGTAGCTTTGGGAGTCGTGAGTGTGTGGATTGTGAGGGAGTTCTTTACGATAGGGAGCGGTCTCTAGTGGGTTTGCGAGGGGTGGGGGTGGGTGTGTACCGCAGGATCATATATTCTTGGAAGATTTATATACATAGTACTCAATTCACATGGATTTACATATCTGAGTCTAAACTTCTATTTTTACAAGCATGCCACCTTACTTATGCATGAAAAGGTGTATTATATTAAGAAGTTAAAATAATAGTATTTTTTATCCCATAAGAAAGATGGTGGCATAAATGTAAAGAAGTAATGTTTAGGTAGATATGTAAATATATATTAATCTTCCTTCTATGTGATCATAGGTGCTTCTTAATGATGGGAAGACAGAAAGAGTCATGCTTG
Source organism: Phalaenopsis equestris (assembly GCF_001263595.1). Taxonomy (NCBI): domain Eukaryota; kingdom Viridiplantae; phylum Streptophyta; class Magnoliopsida; order Asparagales; family Orchidaceae; genus Phalaenopsis; species Phalaenopsis equestris. The sequence continues at coordinate 160,646 of NW_018165038.1, read as the reverse complement.
CCCATCCTTCTGGCTTGGATGCCTTTCAAGAAGCTATAACCGAGTACCGCATGTTAGGACCAACCATTAATGGCTGCTCATGGCTGGAGCTTCGTCCCCTTACTGGCAGGAAACATCAGGTCAACGTTCTTTGAGTAAATTTATTCTCTACATTTTCTAGATGAAACATTACATGCATACCACTCAATTCTTTTGTATTCACATATCTAATGCCTAAACTTCATTTTTTTACAAACATGTCACCTTTCTTATGCATGAAAAGGTGTATTTCACTTTGGTATTTTTTGTGTGATATGAAAGGTTTGGGTGTTATAAATGTAATAATTAAAGTTTAGGTGTTAGATATTTAAATACATAAGAATTGGGTGGCATATATGTCAATGTTTGTTTAAACTGCCCCTTTTACTGACTTTTCTTTCCAAAGCTTCCATCAACTTCAATGTTTTGCAAATCTGAAGCATGCCCAAAATTCATCTTTTCTAAAATGTTTTGTGCAGATATATATGTAAAATTTATGTCAAATATTGAGAGCAAAAGCATAATAGTAGATCAGCATATACATTGAGTGCTACATCTTGCTACTGCTGTGAATTTTATTTTGATTTGATTGCGGAGAATTCTTACCTCTAGTTACTCTGATACTTGGATAGTTGAATATACAAGGGGCGTTTGCATGCATACCACTAAATTTCTTACGTATTTACATATCTAACATTTAAACTCTCATGTTACATGTATGCTTGTCAAAATGGCTCGTTGTTCATCATGAATTTGTATTCGACTCGTTAAGTAGCTCGTGTTCGATTCATTTGTTAAGAAAACAAGTCGAGCGCGAAAAATTTTTTGTGCTCGATAAATAAACAATTTGTTCGTGCTCGGCTCGTTTTAGCTCGAAATAATTATATATATATATATATAATTGATGAATATTATTTTTAAATAATTTATTTGACCCCAAGGGAGCAAAGATTTATAATCAATTAAAATTATTAATTTAAAAAAAATATAATGAATATATATTAAATTCTATTTAAATGAATATTTTAAAGGTTTAAATCTTGCCCTTACTCTTAATACCCCATGGCTGCGTGACTAGGGTTGTCAAAATGGCTTATTCATGAACAACTCTTGCTTGACTTGCTAAGCAAACGAGCCGAACACGAATAAACTTTTTGAGCTCGATATATATACGAGCCGAACACGAATAATGATATTTTATAACGAGCGGAACACAAGCAGAGCCTGAGCTCACTTGACTCGGCTCGTTTATACCCCTAATTGCATGTAAACCATTTAAAGCTTTAGCATCACATAAAAAAAAATTATCACAATCATTATTCTTTTTAAAATGAAACACACATTTTCTTCCACAGGCTTACGGCACCAAGGTTTTGTAATTATGAATATCAGACTTGGATGTTAGATATGTACGCATGTTAAATATGCCTCCAATAAAATATCCAAAAACCTGAAGCTCCCCCCCTTGCTAGGTATTTCCACCTTTCCGTGAAAGAAGTCCCACAACAAAATCTGTGTAGCGTGTTTCTTTCATGGGTCATTTACATACATACCACCCAAATTCCTATGAATCTACATATCTAACATCTAAAAATATCACAATTTTAATTTTTGAAATGTGAAATACATCTTTTCATGCAGAGATAAGGTGACGCATATCTAAATATTGTATGCATAAATACTAAATGCATAGGAACTTAGCGGTATGCACGTAAATCTTCCTTTCTTCATGGAGTAAAACTTCGGTTTCACAACATAACAATCCATATAATTGCAATGATTTTCATTCTCTTTCAGCTTCGAGTGCATTGTGCGGAAGCGTTAGGCACGCCGATTGTTGGAGATTACAACTACGGGTGGTTCGTGCACAAGAGATGGAAGCAGATGCCTCGTGCAGACTACGAGCCGTCGACCGGAGCTCCCTATAAGCTTCGGCGGCCGGAGGGCCTGGCTGTTCAGAAGGGAAGTGTCCTGTCCAAGGTTCCCCTTCTTCATCTGCATTGTAGGGAATTGGTGATCCCCAATATTGCTAAATTCTTAGGCAATTCCAATGAGTGGTTTGATGAGGGAAATCCATGGTCTTCTAACAAGCCTGATGTGCTCAGATTTGTGGCCCCAATGCCTTCACACATGAAGATTAGTTGGAATTGTATGTCTTCTTTCCTGGTATGATATGTGTTTTTTATGTTTTATTCGGGGTTTTTACCTACCAAACCCCAAAAATATTGAATATGACGTATTAACCCCTCAAATTTTAAATATAATATTTTAATCACTCAAAATTTTCACTCAACACCTTCGTCGATGGCTGAAATGAAAAGAAGTTAAAATGTTATATTTAAAGTTTAGGTGGTTAAAATGTTATGTTCAATATTTTGAGTGGTTGAAATGTAAAATTTTATTTATTTTGTGATATATTTATTATTTTTTATGAAGATTTAGTTTAGAAAAATGATCGTGTTTTTGTTATATATTTTTGTTCTTGTGTTTTATTTTGCACATGAAGAGGAATGGTGGGGAAGTTGTTTTGTAGTTTTTGTCTGTTTTTGCAAATTGAGTTATTGGGGGTCTTATGTTACCAATTTAAAGAAGCAATGGATCGCCATGCAAAATACTCTTGTTTGATTTAGTGTTGATTAAAAGCATGTATTTTTTGACTTGGTTGTATTTGTAATTATTTGATTTGTTTTGAAATTAGTTTATATAAACTCTTCACACACACACACACACACACACACACACAGCAGGAAAGGAGTTGCTCGAAGATTATCTATTTTGGGTCACCTGTTTTTTGGTTTTGATGTATCTTTTCGTTTTTCCTTATTTTTTTGCGTTGCGTTGTACTGTAAATTTTGGAACCCCTAGGATTATAAAGTATTTTTGTTTTTTCGTTGGGATCTTCCATCCCTCCCTTATTTTGTAACCTTTTTAAGTTTTAACGCGAAAGAAGCCATGAGTTGCTCTTTTATTATTATTATTATTATACGTATCTAGAGAAAGACCTTCAAATTTCTAACAAACTATCCAACCAGTTAGGCTCAAACAGCTCCAACATGAAGAACCATTATGATGGTAGAAAGTATAACCCCATCCTTAGAAGTGAATACTCTTTTTCTTGTAAAAGCCACTTGAAATATATATGTTAAAATTGAGGTTTAGGGGTTAGATATGTAAATACATAAGAAATAAGTGGTAAGTTCGTAGATTTTCATATAAATTTTTTCTTGAAAAAACTCAATTACCGTTATGCACAGATTACTTCAAGCATTGAACATTAAGTATTTTTTATTTTCGAAAGTAAAAAAAAAAATTAAAAAATTTAAATTAGAAAGTAAGAAAATAAGTGACCAAAACCACCCATAAAGGACATTTACATACATGCCACTAAATTATTATGTATTTACACATCTAATAGCTAAACTTTTATTTATACATGCAATGCGTTTAAATCTTTAAAATCTTTAATTCTATATTAAAAATATTATTATTATTATTAAAGTTGCAATAAAGGAAATATAAACATCCACGCTAAGATGAGGGTTGGCATGAAAGAGGATGGTGATTGGCGTAAGACGTATGCAGCGCTGCGTACGTCAGAGAGGTTATTCAGAGAGTATTGGAGGGTTATATCTGCGTCATCCCCCCTGTAACCCCCCCCATACCCTCTGAATAAATTCCTTGACGTACACAACGCTGCATACGTCTTACGAGCGCAAATTTTTCTCTTGGCGAAGCGTTCTCCTTCCCTAATGAAACTCTCCAAAATATTTGTTTTGATTAAGAAAAAAACATTTAGATATATAGCACACAAGTTTTATGTGTTTACATATTTCTCACCTAATTTTTTATATTTACTTGCATCTCAATCAAATCTGCAGTATCTCATCAAAAATAATAATATTATCATCTTTTAAAAGTAAAATATTTAAATTCATGCATATCTATATATATATATATATATACCTTTGTTATGTACCTTTGTTATGATAAATTTTATATTTGAAGAGGTAAATGAGTCTTATGAACGTAGATAATAAAGTTTAGGTGATTGATAAACCTTTGTTGTGATAAATCTATATTAACATGTAGGTATATGCCCACGAAAAATTATTTTTTTTATTGTCGCTCGCCGCCAATTGCCCGCCATGGCTTCTCGGGGGAATCGGAGGAGCACTCGGAGTGACCACGAGGAGTCCGACGAGGAAACAGACGACGAAGATTACGCAACTGTCGATGAGGAATCTGAAGAGGAGTACGAGGACACGGAGGCTGCTGGGGTGGAGTCGCCGGAAATTGTAGCATTGGCTGCTCCGGCGGGTGGAGGAGATGGAGTGGGAGGTGGGGTTGAGGATGAGGGGGAGGAGGAGGAGGTGGCATTGGTGATGGAAACAGGATGGAGTATAGGTCGAAAGCGAGAATGCGAAGAGAGTAGCGGCGTCACTGAGGGACAGTTACCGGCCGATTCGGACCCCTCTTGCCTTCCAAGTTGCCCTATTTGCCTCGTTCCCTGGACTCCTGATGGTGCTCACCGAGTGTGGTGAGGTCCCAGTCCCCTCTAGCTGAACTAGTTCATGTAGTCTCATGCATTGTGATCTTACCCTGGGCTGCTTAATTTCTGTTTGTGTTTATTGTCTTGATCAATGTTATTTCTTTTATAATTGATTTAATTATTTAGCTAACTTATAAATCTTGCAATCATTCATGTGAATTTTAGTTAAAGAATATAAAAGTGGTGAAGGTGGGATTTTTGAAGTGTTTGGCAAGCATTTTCTTCATTGTAGTGTTGTGATATGGGGTGACTTGGATTGTAGGATCAAGCTGATTTCGCCTCTTGTTAGCATTATTAGTCCAGTCTTTTCTATCTATAGGGTTTGGTGAAATGGTAATGCCACACATGCTTTCCATAGGTTGGCTAATAGTTCTATGTCGTGCTATTAGTGCTTGATGATTATGCTCTGTGTGCAAACTAGTGGATAGTGGTGTAAGTAAGCCAAGCTGGCTCGAGCTCGACCGTTAACTAGCTCACGGGTCGAGCAAACTTGTCTTGGTTCGGCTCGTTAGCTTGCTAGACTGCTCGACTAGCCGATTGATGGCCACGTCGATGCCTTTTCTGGTGAATTGTCGTGATATGTTTATCTGTTCCCCAATTATCGATTCATTATACAGTGAACTCCCATGATAATTTGATTTTCGGATTGAGTTGCGGGCTAGCTCACTAGCTTAGTGTCATCATTGTGAGTGGAGCTCTTGAGTTTGTCATTCGACTTAACTTGAGCTTGAGTTGCATTTTGATAGATAAGCTAAGTTCAAGTTTGGCTTGAGTTGAGCTTTGCCCGACTCGCTTACACTCCTAGTGCAAACTAGGCAACCATCTCTATGCTCCATTTTGAAAAGTTAATATTCATGAGAATGCAACAATTGGGTTTTAATATGCATCAGAAATGCTTTATTGACTCTCAGGTTAGAAACTTTCGAGGGGATGAGGATGTAAATTTAAAACACATTTAGACTGATTTGTAGTTGAAAAGGTGAAAACTTCAGAGAATCGCAGGGCAAGAGACAAGATGGGAGTAGTAAAGAGTTGATGAGAAAAACTTCTAACCTTTGTTACGTTTAGAAAATTTTTTTCATAGGGATCAATGTAAACCGATAAACAATTAGATACGTCTTCTTTGGATTTTTTTCATTATTCTTGTCAAATGCAGTTATGAATTTGCTTTAATACTTAGGCGATAATATGGATCTATCAACTCAAGATTTGTATGCAAGATGAATTGGGAACTAATATGATGCTATGAGGAGGAATGAGCTTGAAACTTAAAATGGATTTAGGATGCTAGATAGTGATCTTAGCACTTGTGTTTGAACAAAGTTTTTAGTTGATCTTGGTTCTATGGTTTTCGATCAAAAATCAAAATTGTGTAGGTGAGGAGCTTAAGTAATTTAAGTAATTTCTTGGTCAAATTACAAATTTGCTGCAAATTTAGTCCTGCATATTTGTAGGGATGAATGTCCAACTGTGATACCTAGTATAAGAGCATAGCAAGATTGTGAAGAATCCATTCTAGAACAACTTGGTGAAAATCCCAAAGCTATATTCAAAGTCATTGTTAGGTTGTTGAGAATGTCAATAGTAAGAGAATTGCAGATATTTAAAGTTGGCAAAGGATATTAATGATGCAAGGAAGCATTTTTATTATCATTGTCATCATTATAAGATTTATATCATGGAACAGTCTAATTGAGTTTTTGAGCCCATCGTTTGTCAATAGTTCTTATGAAGAGTTGCATCAATTGTACTCTAGTTAAATGCTCTTAGAAGTTTCTAAAATGGCACGAGTGTCATATTTATAAAGTAAAGAACACCTCTGAAATAAATCTCATTCTGAAATCATCTAAAGCTAAAAACATATGAACTTTTGGTTGTTTGTTGAGGGCTTAGGATCATGCATATACATTTGGAGAAGACTATAGTTTAAGTGATTTGAGAAAAAAAAAACAATATTTTATTTAAATTTTTTTTTGCATTTGAAATAGGTTTTAGGTGATTTTTTCAATTGTAATTCCATCTTGTTGATCACCAAAGGTAAGATGACAATGAGCAATGTTATATTCTCACATCATTAAAATGATTTGAGCTCTTTTTTCGCTACTAGTAATCAGACTAGCAATGCTCTCATTAAATTAGCAAGGATAATAAAAGTTACCCTTTTTTTATATTGTATAATGGCTTTATTAAAGCATTAACTTCTCGAAAAGTATGCACATGAAGCTTGCAATCTTGAAGGCAAATTGTGTGACATTGATATTTTAGCTGTGAAACAATGCTTGCTATTTTTTTTTCATTTAGATTGGTGCTTGGCTCATGTTTCCACTTTAGGAAATATTATTATTATTACACTTTTCAACACTCCTTCATTGTACTTCTCTATTATTCTATTTTACTTCTTCTATTTCCCATTTTGCTACTAAATGATTCTTTTAGAGTATCTTACATATCGTTGTCATTCAAACTCTTAAACTTGATCATTTGAGGTATATTTTGATACTTGTTAATAATTTAGATTGAACAAGAATGTTGAAAATGTTTAACTAATCCTTATTATCTTCATTTTGAACTAGATATTGCTATGTTCACTTTTGGCACAACCATTTTAATTGTAGTCTTAGGGTTTGTTTGGGGCAGTTGCAGCTTATTAATAAGCTGCTGCGCAGTAGCTGTTACAGAAAGTTGCTGTGTAGAAAATGCTTCAGATAAGCTGATCGATTGTTTGTTTATTACGATTTGAAAGCAGTTGCACAACTGTTTCTAGACAAATGATCATTCTGCCCACATGTAGTTATACTGTTTCTAACATAACTGTCATAGCAATATATTTGATACTTTAGAAACAAGTATTCACTTCAGAACAATGCAAAAAATAAAGATATACACCTCTCTTAGGAGTGATTATCATCATTACTAAAATAAAAAAGAATACTATAAAATAAGATTAATAATATGATAATATTATTTTTAAAATGAAGACGGCGTATGTCACGTGCCAAACTGTCCTCCAAAGATACTATCATTTCTCGATTACTCTCGGTGGTAGAACTGCCAGTCTGTCCGCTCACCGGAAGAAGTCACACTTGTTCGTGATTTTCTATGGAACCTGTAGAATTGCCTCCCGTAGCTATGTTTCTGACGTGACGTGAGCAGAGAACTCTGTTATGCGCAGTGACATAATACTCTTCGTGAGGTCCCTATAATCCTTGAACTCTTATTTTTTGAATCCTTCAAAAGACAATTCATTAGTCATAACAAAAGTATAAATTGATAAAAGAAGTAATTACTTATAACTTTGTGCAGTCATAAGGTCTCAGAAAATTCAGTATGCCAACCAACGTATATGTTACTATAAAAAAATAACAAATCTTACAAAATAAGGGTTCTTGGTTATCCTTAACCCACATAATACTAAGCTCGTGTGTCACATATGCATGTCGCCAAAAAAAATCATCCAAAAGAACCTCAAAAGCCCTATCACAAAAAAAAAAATGGAGAAATTTGGTTGCTTTCAATATTTGGTTGCTTTCAATAGGATTTCACATGTGACACCAACTAATACCGACATTCAGACTATTCAGAAGAACCCAAGGTCTAACGTCTCATCATGGAAACCAACCAAAAAATTTATTACCTGTCTTCTAGAGTAATGAAGATGACGTCGACATTTTATTGATGTTCACTGAAAATTATTCTCTCAAGCTTTTCCTAAAGAATTTTTCAAAGCAAATCTATGGGATATCAATGCACAAAATAATTTCTACTACTACACATAATACAACCATCGCAACTCACAACACATCCACTACTAGCTAGAGCCACCACCCCAACCCACAACCAATCACACAACCACAGCACAACCACCATAATCCACAACACAACCACCAAATAAATTCAAATAAAAGCTAATGTTGGATCATTGGCAGCTTAAAGTTAGCAAAATATACTCTGAATTTATTATTGTGGGGTTGTGTCAGAATTTATTTGCAGCTTTTTCCTAGATATAATAAAGATGATGCCTACATGTTATTGAGAATGATCACTAAAAGTACTCTTTTAAGCGTTCCCTAAAGATTTTTTCAAAACAATTCTCACCCAACCACCATAAAACACACCATAGCTACCATAAGACACCGTAGCTACCATAACACACGCAACAAAACCCACAAGCACGAACACCACAACCACCCCAACAATCCACCACCAAAAGCAGCAACAATCCACCACCCCAACAAACAACCACCGCCAAATCCACAGTAAAGGGCATCACTAATGAAAAACCGCAAAGAGAACAACCAATCAAAAACCAGCAAGAGAACAATCAATCGAATATCAACCACCAAATAGAGCTCAGAAACCATCGCAAAATCATAATGCCGGAGAAAATTTGGAAGAGAATAGAGTAGGCCGAAGGGCAGGAAAGGATCCAAGAAAATACTAAGCACAGCTCACGGACCAGACAGGAGGAGGCGACCAGGGAAGTTACCTCTAGGGTGACGAGAGAAGGAAACTCGGTCGCCAGAAAGGGTAGGAAGACGCTTGGCTCGGTCGCGATGGAGGGGCGGGTGAAGCTTGGTCGCGAGCGGGTTGGGTAGTAAAAAGAGGCAAGACAGTTAACCGTGTTTTGTCTAAATTATCAAAAACGCTAGCCAAACACGTTTTTCAAACGACGAAAAAAATAAATTACCGCGGCTTGGAGCTGGGCCGCGCGAAATAAGCGGCCCCAAACAGGCCCTCAAGATCCTTCTCTCTTTACACATCTATTTTATATATATTTTTTTATTCTTGTCTAATTAATTAAAAATGATCCATTGTGGTAGTCTTATTTCTTCGACCTATTATAATGTTCTAATTTTCTTATATTTATTATGTTTCCTTAGTAATTGTTGTATTACCATTTTAAAAAAAAAGAAAAAAAAATCATTCAAGAATTATTTGTACATCCACCACTGCTGCCATGTATCATTTATTGATATGTTATATTGAATAACAACAAGCCTTTATCCCATTAAGTAGGTTTGCTACATAGTGAATGTCATATTTTTATTTAATTCTAATAAATTAAAATAATTTCTTATATAATATGCCCATGTCTTTCTAGGTCTACTTCTGCCTTTCTTAACATAAGTCAAATCTAAAACATATACTTTCTTAACCGGTTCATCAGATGGTCGACTTTCAATATGACCAAATCGTCTAATACTACTCTCTCTAATTTTATCCACCACTGGAGCTACACCAACTCTATCACAAAAATATTCATTTGACATTTTGTCTCGAAGTTTCAAGCCACCCATCCACCTAAGGATTCTCATCTCGGCAACACTTAACTTTGTTTTATGCTTCTCTTTTAATGGTCAACATTCAACACTGTAGAGCATTGCAGGTCTCACCACTTTCTTATAAAATTTTCCTTTTAGCCTAAGCGATACTTTTCTGTCACACAATAGACACGATGCATTCCTCCACTTCAACATCTAATAATGGACTAGAATTCTACTAGCAAAATCCCCATTTATATCACCATCATTTTGAACATTCGAGATATGCTGTATTGAACGTATTTAAAAAATTTGTGGAGCATGCTTCTTAACTTAATTAGCCATTTTATCTTATATATAGTTTGGTTCAATTTTGATAATTCAATTTGAATATCTTAGCAACTTAATTATGAAAATAACAATTCCTAGTCTTTCAAGTTCTACCATCATGCAAACCCACCGGTTGTTTTTTACTTGTACTCATTATTTTCTTTTTTGATTCTACCAGCACATCTGCAAATAGCATCATATGTCATATAGTTTAACTTTCCCTTGGAATTTCTTAATGTTCTTCAAAGGAAAATTTGTTTTTTCTTAAGGGAAAATATATATATTTATGGTTTAATAGACCCGTTAATGTTCTTTTTATATTGATATATTATATGCATGTTCACATGTAAGTTTTCAAATTAGAATTCATATTTTCTTAAATGCTTGTAAAATATATCGTTATGTAATATCTAATTTAGTTAAGGGGTTGTTTGATTCAATGCAAAATTAGTGCATTGCATTTTTCTCTAGTTCATTTTTCAACTTTTTTAGAATGCATTGAATTTAAGTGAATTATACTAACACTATTTTGTGCGAAGTGTTGTTCACCATCATTGCATGCCACTTGCCTATTGCTTCTGGCCATCTCCTGCCCGCTACCCGCCGCTGCCACTGCCATCCTGCCAGTTGACTACCCTCCCCCACGTGCCACTAGCTACCTGCTACCCTCTACGGTCGAACTCACTGTCGGCACTGCTAGCCCACTAGCCCAACACTCGCTGTCGGCGGCTGCTGCTTGACTTCAACAACCAATTGCCACCACCACCCTCTTGTTCGTGACACCTTCCACTGCCCATGTCCGTTGCCCCTGCCACCACTGCTTGCTGGGCATGTTTCATTTTTCTACAAACCAAATAAGAAAATGTGAAGTCTTGTTTTTATTTTACACTGGACCAAACAATTTTAAAATATTCCAAATACAATACATTATTTTTACACTGCATTTTTTTTCAGCAAACCAAACAACTCCTAAATTAACTCCATTATGCCCCCTCCTATGAATTACATGTTTAGTTCACACTTCTCTTCGCGAAGTTTTTTTTATCGAGCAATTTAATTTGAGGAAAATAAAATCTAACCACATTTAAAGTTCCTCATTAATAATTTGCTTAATAAGATATAACATTTTAATAATCTTATGCATCTCTTACATTTATTTTACATCAAACTAGTCACTATAAGACACGTTCTTTGACAGACATATTCTCAAAATACTATGCTTTCTAACTCGCACTACAAGCTCTCTTGGATTTACGCTCAGCTCGGCTTGGCCGAGTTAGACCACCTGTGCACCGTTGAAGATTCACAATTGCTGCTATATTTTGGCATTAGTGCATGCAGATTTAGCTCCTAATCTTATGCATCTTTTTTTTATTGCTATATTTTGGCATTATTGCATAGACCCAATTGAACCTACCCACAAGGGTGGTTCCTCAGCATATTGTAAGCCTTCTACACTCTTCCCTAACGTATATCAATATGATCCTTAACGTTACGTTTTAATGAAGAGCAAATGACTGGTGGGGATAGAAGGCCTTCGAATTAGAAACTCTAATGCATATGTGCCGTAACATACCATTTCAGATATGTTAGATGTGTCATGACATCAATATGATGTGAACACCTGGCTTTTCCTACACTTGGGCTGCTTTAGGGCTATCATTCTTGATCCTTTTTGCATGTAGGGATATCATGCTGTCCTCTCCAGTTTTGCTATAGCTTGATGTAGATTTCTACCCTTTCTTTCACCTTTTACGCCGTGTATTGAGATCATGCTACAATTACTATTCTAGCTTTTGATTTCAAGCCTTTTCTTTTTTGAAGCTGCACTTATAGCTATTCACCATTCTTATTTTCTTACAATTGTTGTTGTTGGGCTAAATGATAGAGTTCTTTCCTTCGTATCAAATAACCATTTTCCATTATTTTTCCATCATATCCAATATAACTTTTTCATAAATATCCATTCACATATATGGGCAAACCTACTCTCATCTACACTGAAGTGATCTAAGAGGTTTTTGTTACTTTTTATTTTTATATTTGCAAGTCCTGGTTAGCCACTACAAATGGGTTAATATTTGATGTCTCTTCAAATGATGTCCTAAAAAATCCTTGCTTATTTCTTGACATAAATAGGTTTGGTCATAGTGTGTTGCTTCGAAGTAAAACACAAAAGAATTCAAATTTCAAGTTAAAAACTTTGGCAAATGTCTTACAAATTTTTGTTTACATATTCTATTATCTATCCTAAAACTTTTTCATGCCAGCTTGGGAATTGGGACCTGATGGCTTATAACTAAACTTTTGATTTTTTTTCTTGAACATTGTGATAGTCGACATCATTGGGTTCCAAAATTTTCTACTTTTTAATTTCAATATGACATTCATAGTCAAATCCATTTGTCATATTGTTCATGCTTAAAGAGTATTTATTCAATTTGCATTTGAGTCCTTATGGAGTTTGAAATATATTTTCTTGTTGTTTGTCACTGTTTCATTTGTTCATGTTAAACCATGTTTTTTTTCAGAAATTTCATTTCTTATAAATTAGGGGCATTTAGAATTTGTTCAAAGACATCTTTTTATAAATAGTACGACATGGTAATTTGAAGAGATGATCATCGAATTAGTAAAAAATTTAGATGCATATGCTGTTTCCTCCCTAATGTTGGGCCAACGACTTAGACTTTTTTCTTTTTCTTGTATTGTTTGCTATCTATTTATAAGTTTTTTTTGCTGTAGTTTTTGACACCTATTTCTTATAGTTGCATTCCTTGTGGGCATGTTTATGGTCGATCTTGCTTAGAAAGATGGATGAAACGATGCAAAAAGAATGTAGCTAAGGTATGTAGATATCACTGAAGTGGATTTGGTTTAATCTGAGGCCACATTGTAGAATATTTAGAAAACACTGATAATTTTTTATTTGGCTTGAATGGTTTATTCTGCAGTGCCCTCAATGTAGTGCAAGGTTCAAGCAAACTGAGATGATTAACTTATATGCTCCGCTAATTGCAGTCTCTGATACTGACCTAGAGAAGGTTAAATTTCATTGGAAGCTTGAATTTTAATTTGTGTATTTTTTTGAGATATAATTTGAGGAACTGTTTTGTTTTGTTTTGTTTTTTTTTTCTTTTCAGGAAGTGCTCTCTTTACGGGAAAAAAATGAAATCCTTAGATTGGAGGTGAGTTTTAGGAATTACCTGAAATCAATATTAATTGTTTGTGTGTCAATGTGTGTGCTTGTGTTTGGTTAGTTGTTAAAGCTTCTACCTAATTTATCTATTTTATAAAAGTTTTATAATGGTATAGTAGAAGTTAGTAGCTTCGAAATATCAAGTAACTGTTTTAGTTTTTGTAAAAATTAATATAAAAATGGTGATGGTATTGTTGTGTGAGCCTCTAACAAACTTTTGTGCTTTAAAATATACTGCATTAATCATGCCTTCAACTCTAGGACGTGTGATATTTTTTATCTTTTGAATTTAGAGGATGTTTGTAATCAAAATAAGTAAGACTCCAAGGGCTTAAACTTTCTTAGAAAACATATGATGCTCAAGTTAAGAACTATGCTAGTTAAGAATTCAGGTTAGCCAAATTTAAGGGTGGACTTTTGTGAATCAGTTATCATTTTCCTCTATTTAAGGTCTAAAGTGATTGAGCTCAGGTTTTCTAAATGTTGAGCATTTTATTACTAGAGTGCACAGGGAGTGAGATTGAGGAAAAAAAAAACAACTAAAGGTTATCTACACACCTATTTAGAACCTTTGCTAGGAGCGGTCCTAGCATTAATGAAATTTATTGGCGTAGATGTCATTTTATTTGTGCCTTATTGATTTTGATTATTTTAGTGGAGACAACTTAAAAATGCAGCTTTCAAGCACTTCAGAATACTAATTAGATCTCCTTAATTCTTAATGTAGGGAACAGCATGATGCATTTGAAGCATGTAAGGTTGGCTATTTTTTTTGGGATACTTGCAATCTTCATTTTAGGATTGGCATGCATCTTAAGGAAGTGAATTGAACAATGTTAATTTTGTCGGTCTGGATTTAGATTGACCTGCTGATGGACTTGAACAATTATGGATGATTGAGCCAATCTTTTGTTGATTTAACCCTTTCATCCCTTTAGTGACAATGAAGTGACAATAATCCCCCATTGACAACTTTGTTGACTGCTTTGGCTTCAAGTCAAGATGACTTATTGGGTAGTGATGGCAGCATTCGGAAATAATGAAGGAGAAGATCACTCTAGATGCTGAAGGGGAGAACAGTAGAGGCCATGAGGCTGTATTATAACTTTAATTACACAACACAAAAGATTATTCATGTTTATTTAGTGCCACATGAACACAAAGTGATTCTTCCTCTTAGATGGGACTTTTGGCGACTGATAGAAGCATTGTTAATGTTTCATGTATTTTGATGGGTTAAAAGATTGTCATGTCCACTCATTAGTTGCTTTTGGCTGAGTCCTTAGCTTCATCATTAACTCTTATACTTGCTCTATGCATGTGAAATATTCTATGCGATGCTCTTGATCGCTTTTTTTGTAACAAATATTGGGTGGAGTCAAAGTCATTGAGTAGCATGCACCGACTTTTCTAGTGAGCTAATATTCCTTTTAGTACTCATGTATTGTTGGTATTTTCTTGGTTCTTTATTGCTATATCATCAATTAAAGATTTGACAATTAACTCATATTTGAGGTAATAAGCAATGCCTTATTGCATATTCTTGAAGGGTAGAAGATATCGGCTGATGTATCGATCTAATCTAGTAAGAAATAAAGGTTGGATGATCACAATATAAGATCAAACAATTTCCCACTAAAAGAGTGAAAAATAATTCAATGTTGAATTCCACCTTGAAATAATTTACCTAGAAGTTCAATAAAGAAGCGGTCATGGAGCAACTCTGCTTCCCTTTGATAAATCCCAAAGATATTGTAATGATCGTTGATGATATGTAGTTTTTTGATAAATTAATCACAAAAAGTTACCCTCTTTTGTTATTACAAACTATTGTGGGTGAGAGTAGAACTGGGACTTCACATTTCTCTTATGTTGTAGGGAAGCTTGAGCAAGATTTTATTTTGACATGCTCATTAGAGCTCAAGGACACTTTATAAGGATTGATTGAAGGCATTTCAATCCTATTTGGGGTCAGATGACAAAGCAACTGATTTGCAAAAGATTTCTCTTATCATGGCGAAGCCCTTTTCCATGCGGAGCTAAGCGTCTCTTTGAAGAGATGTTGAAGCTCCTTCCAGAGATGCCCAATGAAAGTGGCCAGCTAGAATGTGTAGCGGGGGAGGCGACATAGACTCCCTTTGGACCAGTTTGGAATTTAAGAGCGCAAGAGTATGGTGAGAGAGGAGCTTTTCTTGTCTAAAATACTGCAATGAAAAGAACCCTTCACTTGGCCTGATATAATGAAGTTTGGATCTGCTGTTGAGCTGATTGGATTCTATTAGGAGTGATGTAGTTTGATGTCAATGATCGGTAAAGTTTCAAGCATTTGAGGTTCGTTGTAGAAACAGTTTCCTCCCTCATGCTTTTAGTTGTAAAGCCTAAGGGGAAATATTTCACTTATAGTTTTGGGTGTGTTTAAACTTGGTTTGGAAGACTTAAGAGAGAACTTTCTTGCTATTTCACTTGCTAGCCATTGTCGGCGCTTAAAAGAGGAAAAAGTTAATGTTTGGGGGTCGCCCGTAAGAAGCTGTCGGCAGCCGGAATCGAAATCCCGTCGCCCGCTTCGAAAGGACTTTTTAATTTACGTATATGTATATAATTTTAGAAAAATATGAAATCAAACTGACCTCATATTTTAAACAGTTTAATTGAAAGAGCGCTCTACCTTAAATCTTGTATCTATCCCGAGGGATAAACACAAGACTTGAGGATGAGACTCAATCAAATAAACTAGGAAAACATATGACGTCCGTTTGGGTCTGCGAAACCGTTTTATTTGCCGACAAGTTCCCCTATTTAATACAAATAATTAAATAGAGTTTATTTTAAGCTGGGTTCGGAAAAGCTTCCTATAAGGGCAAACCCCTATAGTTAATTACATCT
>NW_018165038.1:143556-144075 GCF_001263595.1 Phalaenopsis equestris | reverse complement strand
ACGTCGTATCGGACGACGACCTCGGAACCTAGAACGAGTTTAGGGCTTAAATCGTACGGCAGAGCTATACGAATGCCTAAAGAAACGGCGGAGGATTTATGTTGCGCTAGGCAAACAACCTCGAAAACCTATGGATTGTTGTTTAATTTCTAGGAGAAAGAAAAAGTTTTGCTGGGGGAGACATGTTCTGCTGTTTGAAGATGGTCGTGCTGCCCACCGCGCTAGCTCCAAGCTCCTCGACGTGACGAGTTTAAGTTTTCTAGGGTGTCCGGTTATATTGTCAAATCAAACGGCCCTATGGTTGTAGTCCTTTAAACATCATATGTAAAAAAAAGGTAAACATATTTAAAGTTGTAAAGATGTAAAGCGTGCAATACAGGAATGAACAGTAGCATGCAAGTGGAGCAGTAGTAAGTAAAATAGGAGCAGTACAACATGCTATACATGAAAGACAGTAACAGGTAGAAACATGACAAGTGTAACATGCTGTACATGGAGAACAGTAGCAAGTAGGAACAG
>NW_018165038.1:141653-142255 GCF_001263595.1 Phalaenopsis equestris | reverse complement strand
CTACCAAACCACATAAATGCTCACGACCAGGGTCATCACAAAGAGATGAACAGCAAGTAGGACTCACGGCCAGGGTCAGCAGAAAAGAAGAGACAGCCCACAAGGCTCTCGGCCAAGGCAAGGAACAGGGGTAAAAGAGGCTCACAATTAAAGCAGGGGACAACTACCAAAACTCATAGCCAAAGGCAAACCAAGGCACAAACAAAGCCCACGGCCACAGCAACCCAAGGCACAAAGTGGTTCACGGCCTGGGTCAGCAGAAAAGAGGAAACAACCCACAAAGCCCATAACCAAGGGTAACTTAAAAGACAACAGGTAAAAAAGTTGAAGCAACAAAGAGGGCCCAAAAGAACTAATGAGACTCACGGGTAGTAATAGGAACCAAAGCCAGCAAACCACACCCAAACAACCTCTCGGGTAGGGGCAAGGCAAAGCAAACCGAGCCCTCAAGCCAAGCCAGACCAAGCCTAGCAAGGCCAAACGAGACAACACAGCTCCCCACTAGATCTAAACCAAGCTTCAGCAAGACCAAAATGAGCCCACACAGCCCATACCAAGCCAAACCGAGCTCAATCGAGAAACAGAGCCAAAGCTGAGCTCCC
>NW_018165038.1:137673-139576 GCF_001263595.1 Phalaenopsis equestris | reverse complement strand
GGGTCAAAACGCGTCGAAATTCAAATTTCACAAAAAATCGACCTGCGATCGATCGTCACAAGTGGTTTACTCGAGTCCCCGACAAATAACGGTGCAGTCAATGCGAATTGCAGCAATCGGACGCGTCGACTCTCCGAATCGCGAAGCTGGTGCGCGCAGGAGTGTGAATTGTGCAGAAGGCCACCCTAAGGCTCGGAAAGGTCCTATAGGAATCCATTTTGGGTTTCCTCATGTCGGTTTCATCCTTCTAAGTGTTAGAAGTCGATACCGCACACGCGAAACTCCAAAAGAGGACGGAAATAGGTCAAACTAAAACAAGGCGGGCACCACTTCTAAGGTTCTAAGATAGTTGCAGGAAGACCCCTAAGGCTAGATCCTAACTCCTACGAGAAATACTAGACCTCACGAAAATTGAGGTCAACAGCCATCAATAAATGTCCTATCAAAGCTGTTGCCCTTGCTATGAGGCTTAAATTTGACTTCTTCAATACATGAATTACTGGTTGTGCAAGTAATGATTGCTATGTCTGTAGAGTTTTAAAAGGTAATGTTGTCTTTGAGAGTTGAATCGCTGTTAAACACAATTAAAGAAAGAAAGCATGTTAGCTTTTCATATGAGGGTTGCAATCCTCAAAAGAAGCCACAGTGCTTGATTAAGGTTTTGAGTGGTGAAATTAGAACTGATGATAGATAAGGGGTTATTGATTCCTCTTGTATGATTTCTTGTGGTCTCAAAGTTGGAGCCTTTGATTATTTGTGAGGATCCCTATGAATTGATTTTTAATTTAATAGTAAATCAAGGAACTTTTAGTTGTCTTGGCTTATAGAGTTTGTTCTTCCTTCATAAGCAAAGGGAAAAATAAGTTTAGACTTTCATTAACATGAACTGATTGCATCTGCTAGTATAGAGTATTGTATAGGGGAATTGTGAGCCACCCTTACGGTCATGAATCAGGTTAGGTCTAGTTTTTGAAACGTTTAGTATATCATGGCGAAGATGCATGTTTGGCGTATTTTTACTGGTTATTCATTCACTTAATGATTTGTTTTATAGAGTAAATGAAAGATAAAACTTTTAAGGCATTCTAGGATTATTAAGTGGTTCTCCCAAACAACAAGACACAAAGATGTACTGCTTAAAAAAATATTAGCAGCAAATAAGTCCAATGCGCCCTGGCCACGTTGATATTGAGATATGTGTCTATAGATACTAGACTCTCTCAATCTTTCACCTCTCTACCTGGGTTTTGTTTGTTCTTCCATGTTTGGTTTTTGCCATCAGCCGCTTAATTGAATTGTCTAGCATTTCCACGAGCCTTCACAGAATTGCCTATCATTTCTACATATAACGTCCTGGAGTTGAGGCCATGATTGCCATTTGTAGAGGCTCTTGTGATTTGAGATAAATGAGGAGATGCCATGTTCCTTTGTCACTATTGGGGAACTTATCAGGATCTGACAGTTAGGAGAAATTTATGCTCAATCCTTATGCTATCTAAGCTATATCTCTAAATATTCAAGTCATTTATTTACCTCAGCACATATATGATGTCCGTTTGAGATGATCGTACTACATTCTTTAAGCAAGGGCAATTCGACTTCACACGACACTTAATCTCTCCGCAAAGTTGTAACAACAATTACAACTTCAGAAACTCGGAAGATTTTTGCAAATAGCTTGCTTTTGCTTAGCAAAACCTGCTAAGATTGAGGTGGTAGATACTCTAACTTTTGAACTGCTTTGTTTAGTACCCAACTTGTAATATCGTGTCGGCACAAAAAAGGAGAAAGTTATGTTTGGGGGTCGCCCGTAAGAAGCTGTCGGCAGCCGGAATCGAAATCCCGTCACCCGCTTCGGAAGGACATTTTAATTTACGTGTATATATATATATATATATATATA
>NW_018165038.1:133803-134115 GCF_001263595.1 Phalaenopsis equestris | reverse complement strand
CAAAGGGAGACGGAGCCAACACAACCCACATTAGAGCCAAAACGAGCCCTGCAAGAACCATAAACCAAACACAGCTCCCCACTAGAGCTAAACCGAGCCCAGCAAAGCCAAAACACAGCCCAAGCATTGGTACAAATTCAAGTTTTAATAGAAATTAAAATCTCAGCCACCTCTAAACAGCTCGAAAGTCAATAGGAGCCCAAAGTGAACTTCTTAAAGCTAGCAAAGAAAACTTCAACACCTCAACAAAAGGTCAACATCTCATGCTTTTGCAATGAGAACCGAGCACCAACAAAAGCCCGAAACCGAGTC
>NW_018165038.1:107494-132507 GCF_001263595.1 Phalaenopsis equestris | reverse complement strand
GCCACGGAAGCACCTCAGACCGAGCGGCCAACCTAGTGGCAGCGAGGGAAACATCGGAAAGAGGAGGAGAAATGTCATTCAAGTGTACCAGGGAACAAGCTTCCCAGAGTCAAACTACCAAGAAAAGAAAAGCCACAGCTCATAAAGACTGGCATCGCTTCGGGAAGGAAGGCCGCGGGCAGCAGCATGTCAGGCAAGGACGAGCGGGGTCAACCCTCCCTCGCGCGGAGGAAGATGAGTTCGGTCGGCTTGAGAACGAGAAAGGGAAAGGGCTAGGCACGCGAACGGAAGAGGGAAAGGAGACAGAGCTCGGGTGCGTGCGTTAGAGGAGTTAGGGCTTAAAGAGGAAAGGGAAAACGGGAAAAATGATTAATTAATATGTATATAAATATATATATATATAAACATATATATATAGATATATATTAATTAAAACACAATTTATTCGCGCGCGGCGACGCGACAAAATGGGTGTCCTTCCCGGGCAAAATTGACGTTCCAGACGCGTTGGCACAGTCCGTTTCGTCATCCGGGGTCGCTCGGACGACGTCGTCGACAATCGGGTCAAAACGCGTCAAAATTTAAATTTCACAAAATTTCGACCCGCGATCGATCGTCCCAAAAGGTTTAATTGAGCATTGGATAAGTAACAATGCAGGCAATGCGAATTGCGGCGATCAGACATATCGACTCTCCGAATCCCTCGACAAATAACAGTGCAAGCGATGCGAATCGTGGCGATCAAACGCGTCGACTCTCCGAATTGCGAAGTTTGTGCGCGAGAGTGCGAATTATGCAAAAGGCCACCCTAAGGCTCAGGAAGGTCCGATAGGGAATCCCTTTTGGGTTTCCTCGTGTTGGTTTCGTCCTTCTAAGTGCTAAAAGTTGATATCACACACGCTAAACTCCAGAAGGGGACGGAAGCGGGTCGAACTAAAACGAGGCGGGTCCCACTTCTATGGTTCTAAGATAGTCAAAGGAAGATTCCTAAGGCTAGATCCTAAACCCTAAGCGAAAGACTAGACCTCACGAAAATTGAGGTCAACATATCGGGATAAATATTGAGAAGTTTGCCGAAATTCTACCTACTTTGGAATGAGCAGCAACATATTACCGGGCAGAGTCATCTCAAATTTTTCTTGGAGGTTTCAAAGTAGAAGTGTGAAGAATTACTAAGCAAATATTTGGATTGTTGAGAATAACATGGACACGATATACGTGCTAAGATATGAGTATCCATGATATTACTATTTTTGTTTTCCTAGCATGATATTTAAAAGCCCAAATTTTCATTGCAATGTCTTTACTAAATGATACCTGGATGGATAATCACACTTGTTTAACTACTTGTTTAACGCCAACCATTGGCACATTGTATCTAGGTTTTGGGTCCTTGGCACCAATAGGCAGTTCTCTTTGCTAAAATTTTATATATTATGTTTATAGTCCAAAACTCCATGACTAGTACTGCATTGTGTCTTTTTTATAGTTTAACGGCTATTCATCTACATATAGTTTTCCATGATGTTAACCAAAAACTTTTTAGTGGCATTAAAGCTAATGGCTTTGGTACCATGGAAAAACCATGTGGAGACTATCCATTGATGGATCCTGGCCTTTTTGAATCACATATATTGGAATGGTGTAATAACTTTTTTTGAGGTATTTTAAGTAATATCATGGTTTCGCATGCGTTCTTATTTTTGCAGAGAGATCGCTTGATGGAAGAAATAAAGAAAAGTAAGGTATGCATATAGCTTCTTTTGTTGTGTTTTTATTATTTATTTTTTTTATGTTCCTTCATCATTCTTTTTTTTTTTGTTTATTTTTTAAATAGCATGGTGAAATACCTTTCTTTCTTTCTAACATAGATATCTTTTGAGGTGGTAGTTAAACTATATTTAAGATTTAACATTGTTTATGTTGTTAAAAGTTTTGACTCAATTAACTTCTTGTTGAAATGATATTAGTATGAGATAGAATCCATCATAATGAGTGAAATTGTTGTGTGAGATGTAATGTTGGATGATTAAGGGTCTAAGGTTATTAACGTAGCCTAAATTTAGATTCAAAATAAGAAGATCTAAAAACTCACAATCCACCTACATAACCTCTGCAATCAAGAGTGTTTTCTTGCAAGTCAGAGAGCTGATGGCCAAATAGTTGCCATGAGGCAAGTGATGAAGCACGCAAGTATACGTGTCAAGTAATATGTGATTTTACAAGTCCGCGTGTTGGTCCCACAAGGAAAGGTTTAAGTTCAATCTCGACTGATGAATATCTAGTTTACTAATTTAGAGGACCTAGTTTGATTTGATCACAATTGCGAGTTTCAAATCTTACTATCCTAAGCAAATCAGAAAAGAAAACAAAGCAAGATTAGGAAACACCGGAAGTACTAAGTTTAGGTGTTCTTCAGTGAATAAAACTCTTGTGTTTTTGTGATACAAGTGTTGCGTGTTTTGTGGTTTTTCTAGTGATTCCCCTACATGATAATTGTTAGTCAGGGATAACAGTTCTTTTAAAAAAAAGTTGAAATTCATATTTACAGTTAAGTTGCGCTTAACCATACAATGTTTCCCAGGATTTTTTTCAAATCCCCTATCTAGATTGGAAAGCCCTAATGTTAATATGCTTATTTTACTAGATCTTTGTGAGTTAACTTATTTGTTTCTGGGTAGAAGTCCTAGATCACAAATAGTTTAAACTTTCTAACGAACGAGATCAGAAGTAAACAAAGTTCAAAATATTAATCCAACAACTTGCATACTCGAAAAGCGCAGTAAACGTTACAAGGACATCACATGCTGGAAAAACCATGGAAACTATTATCCTAACGTCAAAGAAGCATGAAAGAAATTTAGCTACAAGACATGCGGCGAAAAAGCAAAACGAGTCATTGAAATCATTGAAAACCAATACATAGATGGAAATAAAAACATACAAAAAGTTTTGCTTTCCATCACAACATCGATCCTCGCCTTACAATGAATATGCTTTAGGAATAACCTCTTGCACAACAGCTGCAATCCCTCTTTTATAAATCCCTCTCAAAAACATAAAAAACATACCAAGAAATCACCATAAGGGCTTCTTCCTTCAAGGAGGAAGAGAGAAACCTATAAGGCACTCAAAGAAACTCTTCTCACTAGAAACCTTAGCCTCCAGTTGTCCAAAGATGTCCCCATCAGTTTAAGGAATGTATTTATAGCCCAAGCTCTTCCCAAAGGCAAGAGATCCTCCCAAATTTATAATCTGCGTATTGGGCGTGTCCGCACCTGTGCCTAGCACCGGTGCGCTGTATCTGGATTGTGTCCGACATGGGTGCACTAGCTAAGAGAGAAGCAAGCGCAGGTGCGTAATGTACATGGCGTTGGGGCGTTGGGCCTTTTATTGCTTGCAAGGCGTGGGGATGCTGGCTTCGTGGCACGGACGGGCCCTGATTGTGGCACGGGTATGCTGCATGCTATGTCTTGCAACTGTCCTAGATCGGTCCTGGCACAGGTGCGCTTGAACTGAGTGCGAGTGCACTCTCTTTTGGTATCCTGACGGGGGTGCGCTGCACCATGGGCATGGGTGTGCCCGTTTGATTTTACTCCTTTTGCTATCAATTTGCCTCGTTTTCTCCCCCAAGTGGCTTAAATCATATAATCTGCACAACATAACAAAAATACTTTTCCCAAATGTCATATGGTCATAAAATATACCATAAACATAGATTAAAGTGCAGGAAAGTTGCACTTGTTTTATTCATATCAAGAGTTAATAAACTATAGGAACTTATGTCTATAGGAAACTACAATCTTAAATTTTGAATAAACTCTGATATAACACTAGGGGAAATGTATTTAAATAAACTGTCTACATTAGCAAAAACTATTGCTGAGTTTCTCCATTACATTAAATAAAGTCAAAGATAAGGTGCCGGTTTTTCTTAATTGATATGACATATGATATAATATAAAATCATATATAATATTCTCTTACATTAACTATGTGGGCTTGTGTTCATTGCAAACTGCAACTTTGGATCTATATAAAACATAATATAACGTTAAGGGAAATTTAGTTAAAATATGCCTCCTGAATTTCTCCCATCACTTCAAATAAATTCAAAGATATGGTGTTGGTTTTCTTGATTGATTTGACTTATGCTATAATAAGAGCTTCAACATATATTGATATATGATACATTGTAAGATATCTTATTAGAGTATAGTAAAATGTAGGGCAACATAACAGAGTATAATATGATCTATTATAATCCCGTTTATCTATTTCAAACAATAATTTAATTGCTGTAAAAATCTGAAAATTTTTAAGAAAAATATTGAATCAGCTCAAAATTTGAGCAACAATCAACACAATTGATAAAGAAAATCCTATACGTTTCATGCTTTACAAAATTCTAGTAATGCACATAAACCTAAAAATAAACAAATTAAATAAGAATAAGGATACAAATTACCTAAACATAGAACTAGGACTCACACTCATACAAGAAGAATTGCTCTCAAAAGTAGTTTTTAACAACTGCAAAGCACTTGAAGGATACACATCCGACAAACACACATGTAAGAATTAAAGAAAATTAGAATGCTTATTATACTCAATGCTAGATATTTTTTACGTCTCAATTATCTTATTTATAGTCTACAACCCAAAATAAGAATTTTCTCAGAATTTGTGAAAATCTATTCAAACACAATAGGTTTCAATACATCAAGAATTCCAACAACATCAAGTCATTTCATAAAAAATACAGTTCCCTGTTTAAAGTTTAATTTTTAGGTGCAGGTGCAACATAAATAATTTAGTCAAGAGAAGCAGAAAGTACCCTTTAAATTCAGTTCATAGTAGTTGTTGGTTTGATTATGAAATCTAGTATGTTGAATTGGAATTCAATAATTGAATCTAAATCTTGTAGCTATGAACTAAATCTAATAGAATATTCAAAATACGATAGAATACAACACACTGTTATAGGAGTTGTCATTATCGACATGCTCAACACTGAATAAACAAAATAAAAATAATTACAATTGTAAAATTAATAGTACTCATCACTTGCAGTGCATTCGATGGTGTGCTCGTTCAGATGTACATCAACATTTCATCTGAAAATAATCATGCAATTAAAATTTTGCTGATAAATTATTGATTTTTATTTGTTGAGGATACTTTTGGGGCTTCGAAAATTCGATGCCCTGAACCCTCATCGTTGATAATTTTGTATTTGATATTCCAGGTGAAATTTTTATTAGACAGATTAGACTTTAGAAAGACAGTAATTAGAGATTTCACCCTCATTTTATGATGGCTTTTTGATCTAGGATTTGAGGTTTTCTATAGATGCAAGCCTCTATGATTAGTTACCCCTCATAGTAACGGTGGTAATGGGAGAACACTTTTGATTGAGGTTAATCATTAAACACTACATATTCAACATATAGTAACAACAAACTTAGGGTTTTAGGTCGATCAATTTATTATCTTGAGATTAAAGCGGTTGGTGGGGAAAACGTGGATGAAATATATCATGGTTATGTCGTCCCACGTTATTGTGGTCCCTGATTTACTTAGTGAAAGGAGGTCGTTGATCCTACTTTATTGAAAGATTCTTGTTAGTAACTATGAGCTTCGTCGTCCATGAGATTCTTGTAAATCTGAGGCGCATGCTTGTCTAAGGGACAAATTTAAGTCGATATTAGATAATAAAATGGCTTTATGCTAATTAAATATACCGTTATTATTCACAACTCAAATAATTTAAATTCGTTAGAAATCATGAGCTGCAGTCGTGACCATAACATAATGATGTCTTTTGATGACAAACCACACATCATAGGGCTCTGGTCTTAATCGCTACTTTTGTGAAGTTGTTGGGCCAAATCATTCAGACAGAGGACTCGAGTCACACCCTTATTGGCTTGAGATTATTTTATGTGATAATGATACACTCGATATGATATTCACTTTTTGTAAACAAAAGTCAGCTAGAAATTTATTACCCTCAACAAATTATTATAAAGGGTGGATGGAGTTTTTTTTTTAACTTATAAGTGATTGATTTTAACTTAGATGTTTCAGTTTGTTATTCTAAAAATTAGATTTAAAAACTAGCTCTTCCAGATGGTATTTTAAATCAATATGACCATAATTGAGGAACTAGACACTTGAATTACTTATGCTTGAAATTTATTTGAAATTTGATAGTTGAATATCTATAAATTATCAGTTTTGTCAACTCCAGTTCTTATGAAGAAGAGAATCATACTAAGTGATTTGGACATGTAAATTCCAACATTTGTGATTTGAACATTATTGAAATAATAATACAAGTCAGAGGTAATTTATTCATAGAAATTAGGCCAGATAAAATATTTTTATTCACTAACACAAAGCAACATAACTCAAATACATACATATAAGAGCCTACAACCCGAGAGGCAAGGGATCTCTCCCATTACCTACTATTCAAGAGAAGGCAATCTCTCCAAACCCTAAACTTATAAGACTCGATGCCAAAATCTCATGCATAACCTAATCCTAAGCATATTAAAGTTGATTTATACCCGCGATAGTAGCGAATAAAAGACTAAATTGCCTTAGGCATCGATCTAACATTATTCCTCTCCCAAAAAGACAATTTATTCTCAAGGTGGAAAAAAACTGCTATTTGGCCAAGTCATATTGCTTTCACATGTCGTCATCATTTGACAATCCTTTTTATTTAATCACAAATTCATAGCGACCCTCTTGAGTTCAAAATGCCAACTTGTACACTTGATTAAAATAAATGATGGTTCATTGACATTGCATGAGGACTACACCTAACCCATCGCCCGAAGCATTCATCTCTACAATGAAAGGTTGGTTGACATTAGATAATGCCGACATTGGTACACTCTTCATGGCCTGTTTTAACTTCTCAAAAGTTTGGGTCTTCGCTTTCCGCACTGAAAATTATCCTTCTTCAATTTCTCCGTCAATGACCACAAATTCCGGTAGTATCATATAATTCCCATAAATCTTCTCAAACTATTCAATGTCTTACGTAATGGCCACTCCCATATAGTTGTCACCTTTGATGGATACACTGACACCAAGGTCTTGCTCAAACTAGGGTTTCTTGCGCAAACTATGGTCATTGCAAAACACCACTATTTTATCTCCCTTTGAAAATTCTATGTTCAAGAGTTTCCCATTCATCCCCGTCTCTCCTAAGGATTGCAATCATTTCATACCCAATATCATGTCAGTGCTCTCTAAATTCAAGAGAAGAAAATCTTCCATCACTTGAATGCCTGACAGTGTTAAAATCAATCATTTACAAGCTCCCCTGCTCTTCTCCACATGTCCCATCCCCATCATGACTTCTAATCTTTTTGTGTTCATCAACTCAAGCCCCAATTGCTTCATTACTAGAGTAAAGATGAAGTTGTGGATGACCTCACTGTCTATTAACAAAACTATTCCTTGCTTTTCGATCGATTCTCGAAGTTTCATAGTATGGTTTAGGCTCTGTTTGGCGCAGCTGCAGTTGCGCTGCCCCAAAAAACTGTTGCGGAGAAGCTGACTGCCTGTTTGGTGCAGCTGCGTAAAAACAGTTGTGAAGCTGCTGTTTCTGGAAAAATGACCATGTTGCCCCATTTTGTAAAACTATTTCAAATAAGACTGTAAAACTTCAGAAGCAAAAATTCATTTCTAAATATAATAAAAAAAGTTCGGATACACCACTCACTTAACAGTGAGTCCCAAAAGTGCTAAATTTTTTTTTTTGAAATAATTACACATATGCAACACATTCTTATGTATTTACATACGTAACACATAAACTTTAATTTTTAGAAAAATTTGCATAATATTTTGGAGGCCATAAAAAAGAGTTGGTAGCATAACTATAGTAAAGTTAATTTAAGTGTTAGGTATGTAAATATATGAAATTAATTATTGTTATGGAATACATTTAAGCGTTAGATATGTGTATATATGAATTGATTAATATATGTTAAAAATTTAAGTATTTGATAGGTAAATATATGAAATACATGACTCATGAAAGGAATGTATTGAATTGGGTAGCATAAATGTATTAAATATATTTTTTCATTCATGTTCTCAAATTATTTATATATTCTCCATTAAGGAATTTACATTTTATTTAAGTACTTATTAATGAACTAATTAATTTAAATATTATTTAAATACACGAATTAAGTGATATGCATGTGTTCACCCATTTTAATTTTATTTAAGTTCCTTTAGATGAATCTGACAAACACAATTTTATTCAGCAAAACATGATGTCAGACTAGCACAAAAACTCAACAACAAATTCAATATAAAGAACTCCAAGATTAATGAGCAAAAAAGTAGTCCAAAACAATTACAGAATTACAGATAGACATTTCACGTCACAGTGACATTCAAGAGAGCAAAAAAGAAGTCTAAAATAATTACAATGACAACTAATGAGATGATTATATTATTTTTAACATTCAGATAGTGTAGCTCTCGTGCTAGACTTTCCTTGAGTGTTGTTCTTCATTACCGATTATTGTCATCAGGGGAATCCGCCGAATTGTCTGCCCAACAGAAGAAGTGACACTGTTCTGCAATGCTCCGTGGGCAGTTATAGAACTTTCTCCTATAACTGTGTGGCCAACGTGATGTCAACAGGAAAGTTTGGAGGCCATAGTGACAAAGCAGTTGTCGGGATGCCCCGTAAATCTTTGAGCTCATGTTTTTCTGATTGCAATAGTAGAGAAAATAACAACCAAATATTTTTAGTATAAAATGAAACAGTACATCAAATCATTTCATTCAATATAATCAAACTAACTGTAGAACTGTAGTGGAACTTTAAACACTGCTCCAGTTATTGCATTTTCTTTCTTTATTCAAAACAAGACATTAACTTTTGTATAATGAACATATTTTAACACATCATTGTCAAACGTTCAATCTCACCATAGATAATTCTTAAGCAGAAGCAAAAAAAATGACAAGGAAACCAACTTCTTGTAACCATTGAAAAAACTCATACTTGCCTCAGTACATTCAGACAACGTGTTCTCAACTAATAACACAGATGCAACAGTTATGCTTAGAGGCAACGATTTTTCCAGCTGCACCAAGACCATTCATTGAAGAAGCAGAGAACCTTGAAGATCCATGAAGAAGGACAAGATCACCGGCAATGTACATGAAATTCATGCACTTGCTAAACAAATTGACCACTATACAATAATTTTTTGGTAAAAAACTTAATTTCATTCATTAAACTCTTGCAAATAACAAAGAAAATTGAAATCAAGCGAAAGTGTGAAAACTGTCATAAACAGACACTCTAACAAAAGAGTTTTATTGAAAGCGTTGCACTAAAACAACCCTTAAACTCATTAGTTCCTTTGGAGGGTGAAGCATTGCTCATGTGTTCAAACAGAGAAATGAATTCAGGTCTCAATCTTCATCCATTGGCATCAATATGAAGAACATATAACAACTGTATGATAAAAAAAAAAAAAAAACATAACAGACCTCAACTTCTCCTAAACTGCAAGAAGTTTTACGCTTTAAGTGAACAATAGGTTGCTCGAATATATAGAGAAGTGACGACGGAATTGGACAATCACAATCTCAAATTCATCTTAATTTCGTCCAATAGAACATCCAAGACAGGTTCGCTACATCAGAGAGGTGGATCTCCAAAGGAAGCACTTAAATTCATTCTTTCGGATTCATGGAAGATGATTTACATCAATGTGATATTAAAGTGAAGATAAATTACAGTAAATAACTACATATCATGATGATGGTGCTCAAATGTAGTCAAACTTGCTTAACTACATAACATATGAAATTCAACAAAGCTAAAGACCACTTCAAAATGTAGGATATGTTTTTTCATAGTTGACTTAAAACCATTTGCTGAATGCGACATTTTGTACGGATTACTACATATGATCACAAATTTGACTACCTTAATTTAACACATCCCAATACCTAACAATATGATGTTATATCTATCAATAATTATGCCATTGATCCTTACAGGAATGATTATTTTTAAATTAATTCCATACTGCAAAGGATTCTTAATCTATACTACTTCAATGACAAAAAGTAAACGCATTTGCTGAATAGCAACATAGCTAAGAGGAAAAAAACAAACATTTCTAAAAATAATCGTTATTGCCGACAGCAGTGGTACACCCAGATCAATTCAATAAAAATCATGCCCTTTTACTAATCTCCCGCCCTGAAAAACAATGTTGCTCTCCCTTAGCTTTAAAATGACCCCTATTATTCTTTTTCTTTTTTTCTTTTTTTTTTCAAATAAAAGAATTACAAATCTAAGCATGATGAATCAACATCTAATCCAAAAGCACTTAAATAACCTGACTGAACCACCCAATATTCGATGAAATGCATCCAAACACATGCTACATATATATCTTACTTATAAAGAGGATAAAAAAGAAGGCATTCGGCTTATTTAAAGAAACATGATAGTTATTAATGGATTTGATCAAACAAAGATGAACCTTAAACGGGAGGGAAGAACTTGATCATTTCAAGAAGCCAATGCCGGTTCCCTTCTGCCATACAGGCTCAAAGAAAGTGATTGAGGCAATAAGTGTCGCACAACAAAAACTAGTGAAGAGTTAGGACCGCGTCATGCAGATCAGGTTGACAGAGCACAAAGCATAGGGCTATGATGAACCTATGCCCTATATTACTCGACGAACCTTTGTGAAAAGCGAATAGGAATTGCTTGAAACATTGAAAAAGGGGAAAGCAAAGTATTTACCTCGGAGAAGCCGGAGAACCACCACTGAGGAGAGAGCGACGCTGAGAATGGGGGAAGATTTTCACGAAATCGGTGGTGCAGTAGGGCGACGGAGCTCGGCGTCGGCTTCGCGAGAACGGTCGTGCATTAGGGCAGAAATATCTCGGTTGAGAGGGATATGCGGGGGCAATGCCGATAATATTCGGTTGAGAACGCGGGCCGCGGGGTAGAACCTGCGTTCGGCCGAATTTCTCAACGCCAGCCCGCCACCGCCCCTTCAAACGAAAATAAAAAATTGCGGCCTTGGGCCGTGACGCGAAAAAAAAGCGAGGCCAAACTGAGCCTTAGTATTAACCCCACCACTGAGTTTAATGCGATTTCTGCCACATCCAAGTGAGGTTGTTACTCCTATTCCACCATAGTTTTTTTTTTTTTTATCCTCTACTTTCTCGTTACACACTGTGAGAACCTGCAATATTTGGTCATTGCAACGTCCCGTGGCGAATTTCTCATCATATCGAAAGCATAACGCATTGGCTCGCTTATTTTGAATCTCTATCTCTGAAGACACTTGTGTTGCCCCAGGTCGTGACTCTTTGTCCTATGGAGCCTCATATCATCGTAATTGTAGAAGTTCGGCATGACGCTCCACATGTGTTGTGCCAGTCCAACCGAGCTAATTCCATAGTTTCATATCATCAGGCGAAGTGATGTTTAAATCTATGGCTTCAACCCTTTTATGAAGTTGTTTTCCAACATTTCTTCTGATATCCCTCTCAAATAAATGGATATCATTTCAAATTTCTCTTTAAGCTCCATGATGAACCCTTCCTGGACCAATGCAAAAAATCGCTCGTGTAAATCCCATCCTCAAGTGGTTCTGAAACACTTCAACAATCGGTTATTGAATTCTTCCCATGTTTTGATTGGCTGACCTTGTTCCCTCTACCGATACCAAGCTAAAGTCTTCACTTCCAAACACATGGCTGCCACCATCAATTTTTCTTCTCCCTTTATCCTATTAAAAACAAAGACTCTTTTCCACGCGATAAACCCAACCACAAGCATCATCTCATCTCCTTCAAAGATTGATATCTTCAACTGTCTTATGCATGAGTCTCTTCCCAATTTCCTCAATCGAACTTCATTCCTCCCATGAAGCGAGTTTTGGGTTCTCTTCTTCGACCCACATTCATTTCCTTTCTTCCATAAATCTGGCACACCCCATAATTACCTTGCCATCCTCCATAGGGTCCCGAATCGCATTCTGCCTGGAAGGCTGCTACAACAAAAGACACTAGCGCAATTGGATGCAGCCCTCTGTTGGTGTCCCACCCACTGTGGTTTCTTGTTCCAGGTAGAACCCTTTAAGGGTCTATTTGGGGCAGCTGCAACTGTGAAGCTGTTGCAGAAGAAGTTGATCAAAAAGTTGCGGTGACGATTATAATTTTTTTTGAAAAAGTCACATTGTAGCTTTCTATTAGCCACTGTATTTATTCAAATCAGGTAGCAAAACACAACTTTCGACTAAAGTTTTTTTAAAAAGCAAACAAAAAATAGTTTTGTCAATAAAAAAAAACTACTGTGTAGCACTACAGCGCCCCCAAACGCAGCCTAAATCGATATTCTCTCACCCGAATCACCCATCGTCCAATTTGCCTTCTGTCGCTCGTTGCACTTGTCTGGATGTTGTGTTATTCCCTCCAAGTGTTGTTGCTTGAGTCCTCTTTAAATTCCTTCTCTCGATCCCTCTGTATGAGGCGACAATTTTGTGTAAAACTCCATGTCTTCTTTATCATTTCTTCTAAGGTTGTAAATCTGTGCTTAATGGACAAAAACCGCCTCTTTGCAGGAGAAGCTCCGCCAGTTTGATCTGATTAAGCTCACCTTTTTCTTTAATTTCTTCTCTAAATCATCTACTTTTTTGGCCGCCATTACTCCCTTGAAAATTTTGAAACTACTTGAAGCCGCATTCCAGTTGCTGGCTTTCTAGCTATCTCAAATCTTGATTGCATTGCGAGGTTCAGTGATGGGAGGTGCCGTATGTCGCAATCCTGTTACTGGCTTTCTAGCTAACTAGAATGACAACTGTTTCGAGAGATTAAATCACCAATGTGTTGCCCCTGTGTGCTGCGAACCTGTTGTTGCTTCCCATCTAGCTCGAGTCACAACTGTCTCGTGAGGTGTGGTCATGTTGATATACCACGATCTTGTCAATTAGGAAGGACAGAAATTAGACAGCTAAATTAGAAGTTTTCTATAATTAGGAGATTCCTTATTTAAATTATTTCAATTTC
Source organism: Phalaenopsis equestris (assembly GCF_001263595.1). NCBI lineage: Eukaryota > Viridiplantae > Streptophyta > Magnoliopsida > Asparagales > Orchidaceae > Phalaenopsis > Phalaenopsis equestris. Next base: position 119,415 of record NW_018165038.1, on the reverse strand, counting down.
TTTATTCTGATTAAATTATTTCCAATTTCTTTATTCTGATTTATTTCCCTGTTATGATTATTCATTATTAAGTTAGCTAAAATAGATCATACAAAATATTTTGTACCTAAAATAGATTGTAAGATTATTATTTAATGGAATGAAAGCAAAGGGAAAAAGACATCGAGCCTATTCATGATTCAACCTAATCGCGTAAAACTTTGACTTGATATCAGTTTTGTCCTAACCACCGATAGTCGTTGGAGAACCGTTAAGACTACCTTCCCACCGGCCTTCTTGCAGGAAGAGATGAATTATTTTTTTGCCTTGATTCGCCCATCTGACAAAACCCCTCGCAATTGAAGCAGACACGACTCTGCACGCTCCGCCTTGGAATAATTCAAAGGGATCTTCGTCCCCTGTGATTGCTTCATCCGTTTGTTCGTCTGGTGAACCCGACATGAATCGCTCGTTTACTCGTCGACTGCTAGTCTGCTTTATATAAATCGTCCTCTGCGTCGTCTGGATAGCTCTTTCGGTTCGTCTAAACCCTCGTCTGCCTCGTCTGGACTGCTCGACTGCTTTGGAGACTTCGTCTGCTCTGCTCGACTGCTTCGACAACATCGTTTGAACTGCTCGCCTGCTCGTCTACTCACCTGAATTGCTTAGCCTGCTCATTTGGCTCACTCGATCCGATTTTTCGGTCTCCTGGATTGCTTCGCCTGTTCCGGCTGCTTCGCTTGACTGTCTGCCTTGACTGTTTGGTCGATTAATCGGTTTTGCCTGGTTCCTTCTCTCGTGTCTGGTTCTAGCTCCGATCTACGATCCTGTCTATTTGTTGTCTCGTCTGCAATCTGCGTTCTCGTCCACTTCGTTTGCTTCTGCTTCAACAACTTTGGCTTTATCTTCGGCTTTGATACTCAAGGATGGTCGACATATTTCAACGTCGAGATCCTTCCTAGATCTTTTGGCACCTAAGGATCGTAGGCTTCAGCTTCGGATTCCTTTCCTTCGGTCTCAGGCCGAATTCAAGGCAGTGTACTATCTTTTGGTTCTTTTGGGTTTTCTTTAGATGTTTTTTGGATCTGTTAGGTTGATTTCAATCAATGATTTGGAATTCTCGTCATCTGGAATCTCTCGTCGTTTGATTATTTCTTCGCCTACGTCGTCTTCCTGCTACTTCGTCTTTCTCTTCGATCAGTCGGTCTCGACAGAGCTTCTCCTTTGTTCGAACTCCACCCGCAGCGACTTCCGCTTATGCATTATTTTCTTTTGCATGTCAACGAGACATTCCCTCTTTTTTAGTTGCACGCCTGATCTCGGCTTCAACACTTTTGGCGTGAAGTTCAGGGAACAAATCTTCCTCGTAGTCGCCAGAAGAATCAATAAAATTTAGATCATATAACAGGATGCGAATCCTACTTGTGGGCTATGATCGGTAGCATTTGGATCGTGTAATTGTATCATTCTTGTGGGCTATGATCGGTAGCATTTGGATCATGTAATTAGATCATTCTTGTGGGCTATGATCGGCTGCATTTGGATCGTGTAACTGGACGCGAATCCTTCTTGTGGATATAATTTGAATTTCTGGACGGCAATGAAAGAGGATTTCTTGCTTTTCTTTGTTCAAATCATATTTTGGTTCAAGTGTTGTTTCTGAGGCTTCGACATTCTCGGTTTCGGCATCTTCGGCCCTGACACTCACGACTTGAAGATTGTTGGTCCCGACGAAGTTTCTTGTTGGTCCAACAATCTTCGAGTCATGAGTGTTGAAGCCGATTGTGTTGAAGCTGAGAAAGCCGAAGTCTCAGAGACAACTCCTGAACCATAATATGATTTGAGCAAAGAAAAGCAAGAAATTCTTTATCGTTGCCATCCAGAAATTCGAATTGTAGCCACAAGAAAGATTCGCATTCAGTTACACGATCCAAATGCTACCGATCCTGGCCCACAAGAAGGATCCAGTTACACGATCCAAATGCTACAGATCCTAGCCACAAGAAGGGTCCGATTACACGATCCAAATGCTACTGATTGACATGATAACAAAGCCAAATTTTTTCTATGACCATCGGTAGTGGTTGGAGGACCATCAAGACTCCCCTCCCGCCGTCCTTCTTGCGAGAAGGGAGGAACTATTTCTTTGTCCTGATTCTTTCATCTGACAAAGCCCCTCGCAACGGAAGTAGACACGACTCTGCACGCTCCACCTTGGAATAGTTCGGAGGGATCTTCGTCCACTGCGACTGCTCCGACCGTCTGCTCGTTTGATGAACCTGACGTGAATCGCTTGTCTTCTCATCTGCTTGATCTAAACCGTCGTCTGCTTTGCCTGGACAGTCCGTCTGGTTCGCCTAAACCTCGTTTGCCTCCTGAACTGCTTGACTGCTTCGGCGACTTCGTCTGCTCTGCTCGACTGCTTCGGTGACTTCGTCTGTACTGCTCGATTGCTTCGGTGACTTCGTCTGTACTGCTCGTTTACTTACCTGAACTGCTTTATCTGCTCGTTTGGCTCGCTCGATCGGGCTATTCGGTTTCCTGAATTGCTCTCCTGCTCGGCTGCTTCGCTTGATCGTCTACTTTGACCGTTCAATCGATTAATTGCTTTTGCCTGGTTCTGTCTCCTGCGATTGGTTCTAGCTGCGATCTGAGATCCTATCCGTTTGTTGTCTCGTTTGCAATATGCGATCTCATCCACTTTGTTCACTTCGTTCGCTTCTGCTTCAACAACTTCAAGTTTATCTTCGGCTTCGATGCTTAAGGATAGTCCGTGTATTTCAACATCGAAATCCTTTTTAGATCTTTCAGTACTCAAGGATCGTAAGCTTAGGCTTCAAATTCCTCTCCTTCGGTTTCAGGCCGAATTCAAGGCAGTGCACGATCTTTTGGTTTTTTTGGTTCTCTTTAGATTTTTTTTGATCTCTTAGGTTGATTTCGATCAATGATTTGGAATTCTCGTCTGTTCGGCGTCTGATTATTTGTTCACCTATGTCGTGTTCGTTCTACTTCGTCTTTCTCTTCTAGTCGTTTGGTTTCGACAGAGCCTCTTGTTCGAACTCCACCCGCAGCGACTCCCACTTCTTCGCCACCTTCATCTGCACGCCAACGGGACATTCCCTTTTTTTATCTGCACGCCTGATCTCGGCTTCAGCACTTTTGACATGAAGTTTAGAGAACAATTTGTTATCGCAGTCGTCGGAAGAATAAATAGCATTTGAATCATATAACAGGACGCAAATCCTACTTGTGGGCTATGATCAGTAGCATTTGGATCGTGTAACTGGACGCGAATCCTTCTTGTGGCTATAATTTGAATTTTTGGATGACGACGATAGATGATTTCTTTCTTTTCTTTGCTCAGATCATATTATGGTTCAGGTGTTGTCTCTGAGGCTTCAACATTCTCGACTTCGACATCTTTGACTTCGACACTCACGACTTGAGGATTGTTGGTCCCGACAAAGTTTCTTGTTGGCAAATTGATGCTTCTTGATCGGTCAACATCAATTTGAGGGTGGATGTCAATCAGGAAGGACGAAAATTAGCAGCTAAATTAGGAATTTTCTATAATTAGGAGTTTCCTTATTTAAATTATTTCCAATTTCTTTGTTCTGATTTATTTTCTTGTTAGCTGAATATTTAGATTATGAATGTGCATTATTAAGTTAGCTAAAATAGATTATACAAAATATTTTGTACCTAATATAGATTGTAAGATTATTATTTATTTGAATGAAAGCAAAGGGAAAATGCATCGAACCTATTCAGGATTCAACCTATTCACACAAAAATTTGACAAATCTCATCATTGCTTCCGAGCTAGCTGAAATCATGTCAATATGGCTAGGGTTCCCATCGATCTTGAATGTATCACAATCCCCCCGCTTCCTAGCTAGCTTAGTTTGTGATTTGTATCGTGATATTCGGTCTAAAGGCGAATCAACCAAGTTGGTGAGGATGCCTCAACATTAAAAAAGGATCGTTGCTTTGATACCAATTTGATACGAACGCGAGCCAAATTTTCCACGGAATTTGGGGTAAACAAAATATTTCTCTTTACTAACTCAAAACAACAAAACTCAAATATCTAAAAATAACCACTAAAATTGGAATGGTAGGTGATCTCTCCCAACAACTATAATTTGAGACTTAGACTATCTGTCTCAAACCCTAAACCTAAGACTCGTGACCACAATCTCATGCATAACCTAACCCTAAGCACAATAAGTTCTATTTATATTTCACAATAATAAATTATAAAAGGCTAAATTACCCTTTGACACTGGTATAACAAATTTATAGACTTGTTAATTACAGTCCTTAAGATGAGGGTGATCAAACTAATTGAGTGGGACTTACAACTTTGCTCTATAGACACTGTCGTCCAATTGAAAGCTTATATAATTTAAATGTCTTGAATTTGATTTTAAAATGCAGATTTTATAACTTTAAGATAAGTGTAAACTTTTTGAGAAGGAAATTTGTATGCTTTTCAAAATGAAAGTTATTTAAGCGGAAATTTCATTTGAACCCGCGTATTATTCTCAGATGATTTAAGTTTAAACATTTACTCAATTTTGGTGGAACACATGCGGGTGGATTATTATTAATTTTGAGCTATTCCCCACAACATTCACATATTATTTTTTAAAACTTCTAGCACTTTAATCGGAACACATGCGAGCAAAAAATTTATTTATGTGGCTATTTTAGATAATTTTGTTTGCTTAAGGCAATTCATAGGATTTTAATACATGAATTCAATCAATAATTTCCTTGGAAGACACATCTAAGACTTGAAATTATATAAAATTGTCTTATTTGAATGAATACTTTGATGTATGCAAATATTCATTTTAAGCCTTGAAAATACTGCCATATGTTTGCTTGTAATTATACTGACAATCTAGTGGCAAGAATGTCTACCGAGTCTTTATTTTAGCATTTTTAAAAATGTTATTTATGTTTTTATTTAGCCCAAATTTATGATATTTTATATGAAAGTCTTTTTGAAATTCAAATATTTCATATTTAAGTCAATTTTAATAAGTTCAAATGATTCAAATTTAACTTATTTTGCAAGTTTAAAAAGTCCACATTTGAATTATTTTTCAAGTCTTGGAGCCTAAATTTGAATTATTTTTCAATTATTAAATCCAAAATTTGAGTTATTTTTCAAGCCTAAGAGCTTAAATTTGAATTATTTTTCAAATCTTCAGGCCAATTTTAAATAATTTTGCAAGTTTAAGTACTTATGTGTCATTTTATAATGTTTAAATAGACCAAAATTTTTAATCATTTGCAAGTCTAAATCACCCAAAATTTCGACAGTCTCTCGATATCTCCCTCTCTTAGGGGGCATTGGAGAGAGTGCCAACCTTCCTGATTATCTTCAAAGACGCGTTGGTCAGTGTCGTGAGACATTACAATCAGGTGATAATATTTCTTAACCCATGTTCTGAAAAGATTCATGCCCTTAATTAACTTGCAATAAGCCAACTTTCAATCCTGCATTTTCGTGAACTTGTACTTGATTTTTTTTTACTGTTAGTTAATTCCTTGGTCAGATGCTCGAGTTTCCTAGAGCAACTAATTAAATTTTGCTTTTTTTTATGAAAAATTTCCTCGAATGAGTATATAAATTTCTCTTAACAGGTACTCAAACTTCCTCGAAACGGGCATTTAAAAAATTTCCCGATTTTTTATAAAAATTTTCTTGAATGAATACTTAAATTTTTCTAAATGAAATTTAATTTTTTGGACAAGTATTTGAATTTTTTCGAACGAATATTTTAAAAGAAAAATCCCCTGCATACATCTTTTCAAGCTAGTTCAACGCCAATAGCGATGTCGGAATGACATAATTGGTGAAACAAAAATAGAATACAATTTTTAGAGTTTAGATTTTTTCTTTCAGTCTTCTGTTGATTTTTTTTCTCTTTGTATTTGTGTGTTTCAAGCTATGCTTTGAATTGTTGTTTTGTTATTCTTGAGTCTCAGCATTTTTCTTCTTTTATGAGTAATGTTGGGCGTGACCTTCATTTTTCTTAAAAAAAAAATCAATTTTTTTAACAATATATAATATGTAATGTGTAATGTATCATGCAAATCATAAAGTTGGTGAACTTTGTTTTTGGGTTAAGGTAAGCGGCTTGAATAGGAAGAAACAGAGGGTTGAGTGGGTGTTTTGCTGCAGCTTGATTTTACATTGAATGAGATTTATCAAATGTTGTTAAATTCGGTTTTATCAAACTCAATGCAGATCTTGTGAGGGCAAGCGACGGCGAGCAATGTTCGTAAATCTGCCTAATAGATGGATTAAACAAATCTGGGTTTACATCATTTATTTAATGGAACGCGAGCAATATCCACAAAATGCAAAAATTATTGATTTAATCGAACGGTGGATTTTAATTTTTATATTTTTACGTTTGGCGAGATTTAAGTTATATCCATGGCTAAATTCTGTAAATAGTATGGAACAACAATTGGGCTCTCAACTATTGGTCTCGATTTGGGTGAATACAGGGAACAAAGTCGGGTGAGTGCATTGGGTTCTCTGCGAACAGAGAGGAAGGAACAGTGCGGTTTCGGGTTGGAGGTGAAGGATTTCCGTGCAGGGAAGGCAAGGTTTCAATTCGGGGAAGGCAAGAGCGAAGGCTATGCTTGCGGTACAGGGCTTCAACAAGGTAGTGTCACACGTGAAATAGAGCAGGGAGGACTTTCGAATTGTAGACAGTGGAGGGAGAGAAAGAAAGGGAATTGTGGATGTCTTTGTATGCCGCAATCCGGTCGTTGGCTTTTCTTGTAGCAATAATCATGATTGTATCGCGAGGGAGATGGCGCCAAAAGAAAGAAAGATGGGAGTTTTGAAGGTCTCCCATTGTTGCCTTCTCATTTTGTTTTTGTTGCAACTTTATCGCGAGAAGACAAGCGCTAATTTGTGAACACTAGGAGGGAGAGTAGGGTTCGCATGATCCTCCAAAGCAGCAAGGATTTCTCGATCACGAAGAGGATGGGAGATGGTTTCAGCTTCGGCTCCTGTTTCGGCTTTGGCTCCTGTTTCGGCTCCGCAGTAATAGCCTACAATGCAGAGCTGGGCCTCCATTGTTGGCCTCGGTTCGAATAGGAAGAACTTCTTCAGCTTCATGCATGAATGGGAATGGTTGAGTCTTAGGCGGTGTTTGATATGCTATTTACTGGCGGATTAACGTATGGATTTAACGTAAATTCACCAAACACAAATTCGGCGCTTCTAAATCTTACCGTCAGCCTAAATCCATAAATTTCTCTGCCGTGACGATAATCTCGGGTTTACTAAATCCGATCTTGAGGCGACTTTAAGAAAATAATTTCTTGCTTCTCTCTTTTTCTATTAAATTCGAAAACGAAAGCCAAATACTTTTTATGGATTTAACTGAAATAATACCAAATAAAAATTTGGATTTAATATCACTGGATTTAATAAATTTGAATTTATTGGATTTAGTAAATTCTACTTGACTTAAATCCAAGATGCAGCCAAACACCCCCTTAGCAGGATTAGGTATTTATGGGATGTGAGTGAGTCCGGTGGGGGCAGTTAAGGTTTTAATTTTAATTTATTCTCCTTTTCTTTTTAATGAATTTTGAGAGTCCATAGCTTTCATTGGTATTCATATATTGTTTTTGGCCTCTAGGCCAGTACTTATATACTTGTATTTTGCAGAAACATTCGATGAGTGGGGTGGTTTGTTTATGAACTCTCTTTTTTCCTCGTCTATAGATTGAAATTTGCAGCTTAAAATGTAATATCCATGATGATATTTACCTTTGGTTCTGTAGAAAATGGCCTGCTTAGAAGTTGAATCCTCAGGAGTTGTGTGGGGTAAAGTTTCTCATTATCAGATACATATTCGGCTTAATTAAATTTATTTTTTTATTTGGAGTATTTACATACATACCACACGGTTCTTATCTATTAACATATCAACCACCCAAATTTCAATTTTTACGTACAAACCACCTGATTCCTATGATGTTTTCAGCATAAGGTTAAGTGGTCTATAGGTAACAATTGAAGTTTAGGTGGTTGATATGTTAATACATAGAAATTGGGTGGTAGGTATGTAAATCTCCCTTTTTATTTCAAACTATTTTGTGGGGTTTTCTACAGTTTTATTTTGTTATTTCTTTTGCTTGCATGGATGTGGTTGCAGAAAACTGTTTTACGTCGCAGAATAATCCGAATACAAATTGTACCAGTTACAACAGATGTGTTTTACAGGTCAGCTGCCATTTTCTTATGATTACAAGTTAAAACAATGTAGACATGTTTGTTTGTTTGTTTTTATGTATTTTTCTAATTATTTTCTGCTTGAAAGTATATCATTGTCCTTATTTCTTTTTTCTATTCTGCATATCTTGATGGGATCTTTTGTCATAATTAAGATCAGGATCCATACATGTATTTAAAACTAGGAAGATTTATATACATCCCCCTTAATTCCTATATATTTGCATATCTAACACCTAAACTTCGATTTTTACGTACATGTCACCTAACTCTGCATGAAAAGTTGTATTTCACTTTTTAAAAGTTAAAATGGTGGCATTTTTTAGATGATATGAAAGATTTGGGTGGTATAAATGTCAAAAGTAAAGTTTAGGTGTTAGATATGTCAGTACATAGGTGCTATGTATGTAAATGCCCCGTAAAACTATTATTGTTTTGCTGTGTTAAAATCCAGCAAACCATTGACACATGACCTACTTTTATTAGGTAGTTGTATTCTTCATTTATTATGGTATTTGTAATATGCTGTTCCATATGGATTCTTTATTAAAAAATTAACTTTACGCTGTAATTTGCCTCATATTTATTAAAATAGGAGATATATCACGCTTGTGCTGTTGCTCATGTTCTCATTGATGAAATTTCCTGTTAAAATGTTGGTAAATTCACCAGTACCTTAGCTATGTTATGTTGCTTTGAAAATGCTTCACAAGTATTAGTTTTATCCTGTTAAAATGTTACGTAATGTCCTGTTGTATGGAAAAAGTCATAGTTTTTTTTTTATTTAACCATTTACACTTCAGAAATAACATACTTGATAATTAGTTATGAAGGTATAGTAGGTTTTAACTTGGGAGATTGAATCCTAAAATAATCACACCTTTTCTAGTTTCTATCTTTCCTTTTCCAATTTTAGTGGTTTAGCATGATTGATTGATGATTTCTTTTCTCCATTGTTTAAATGATTTCAATGCCTACGAAAAGCCTGAAAATTTCCCCTATCATTTCACAAGATGAGCCTTTTTGTTTTCTTTTTCTCCAATTTCTATATCAATTTCTTTGTTGCTTGGATAACATTAGGGTTTCTCCAGGAAATATGAGTCTTATAAATCTCTTTCTTACCTTGAATGAAGTTGATTAGGGTTTTTGTTTTCTTAACTCTGTTCTATAATTTCTTTGCAAGATACTTTTGAGGTGTGTTGACCTCACTTTTGGTTGAGGTTTAATTTTCCCTCTTTAGTAGCCTAAGGTCTAGCCATAGGACTTTTCTGTTGACTATTCATAGAAAATTAGAAAAGTGTTGACCTCACTTTTGGTTGAGGTTTAGTTTTCCCTCTTTAGAAGCCTAACGTCTAGCCATAGGACTTTTCTGTTGACTATTCCTAGAAAACTAGAAAAGAAACCTTCACCTTTAGAAATTCTAAACTTCTCTTTGCTTAACTTGAAGTTCCACATATTGGTCATAACCTCTGACACTTAGTAGGTGGGGTCAATATGGCGGAGCTCAAGGTGAATCCCCATAGGACTGCTTGGCTTTAGAATTGACCCTGGATGTTGGTCTGGAGCTAGTTCACCCACTGCTCCCTCATTTTCATTCCCATTTACTCATAACCCCAAATCCAACTTGTTGACTTTGATCCCTTGATCCTTTGGGAGACTTATGTAGATAGTCTCCTAGACCCTCTAGCCCTAGGCTGGGGCTTAGCTAGCACCAGTACATAAAGGACCCAAATTGAGACTCCTTTGGTCCGTGGCTCAAATCAGAATGGTTGACACATCGATTCACCAAAATACCCAACTCAGTCTTTTGTCCCTGAAACCAACTTAAACACTTCAATTGAATTCAATTTGATCCCAATTTACCCCAATTTCAGTTCTAAACTCAAATTCATCTTTCATATGATTCTTTCATCTTTCATATGATAAATTCAAACTAAATGTCAACCCAATTGTCCCATACTTTGAGCCCAATTTCAACTTAAATCTGAAACTCCCAGTTTTGCCCCAATTTAGTCATTTCTTCAAATGTCATCAAATCGAATGCCCAAATCCCAAAATTAGCACCCAATTTATATTGAGAACTATTTATGACATTCCCCAATACCATTTTGAACCATCAATTTGGACCTAACCCATCCTTGACCTAACCCAAACTCAAGTTTAATCCAACACCCCAAAATTGACCAAGTGACCAAAATCTTCAAATTGACCCATCAAATCAACTCAAAATCACTTCAAATCTTTTATAAACATCTCATGACAACCATTCACACCATCCTGATCAATTGAGCTCGAATAAAAATTTTGACGGAAATCGAATTTAAATTGTTTTTGACCGGATCGGCGACAAGGTTGTCCGGACAACCCCGGATGACGAAACGGACTGTGTCGGCGTGTCCGAAACATCGATGTTGTCTAAGGGAGATGTTCATTTCACGACGAAGACGCGTCTGGGAGAAAATACACAAAATTGAGCATATTATAATTTATATTATTATTATTATAATATAATATTTTCCCCTCTTCTTCCTAAAAAAAAAATCAAAATCCCTAAATCCATCGCCCGAAGCTTTCTCTCCCTCACTTGTTCGCGACCGAACCCTCGCTCGAAGCTCCCTCTCCCGTTGGCGACCGGGCCAACCGAGACTCCCTCCTCGAGCCGCACGCCTCTCGCCCCATCTCCTGCATCTTCCTCCTCAAGCCGCCGTTTATCGCCGTTTTCCCTCCTCCCTCGGCATCGGGCCACCATGGGTAGGTTTAGGTGAGCTCTTCTTCTCCTTCGTGGCTATAAAACCCCATTTAGGGGAAGGTTCAATGGCTGGCCGAAATTTTGGAGAGTGGGGGAGGTTCTGCCGAAATTTTGAGTGATTCTCACCCTTCGGTTGGTCTGTGCTTTGTGTGCTTGGAGCTTTGCCGTTTGATCCTCCCTAGTTCGAAGCTCTCCTTCTTCTTTCTCGCAGGCAGTTGAGGGTAAGGCTCTCTTCTCCTTTTCTCTACCTTGGTTGGTTGATCTGTGAGGTATTTTCACTTAAGAGAGATGTTCTTCATACTACAATAAAGGATTTCTTTCATATTTTGCTTTTATTTTCAAAATAATGAATGGATTCCTGGTTTGCTACCTGATACTTTTTAAAGGTTGTATTAAGCCCAGGACCATTTAAAATGGGTTTAAAGGGCAAGAAGGATGTTGCAAACTTCTCGATTTAATGTGGCAAATCTCTTTGGGATTCAGTTCATATCTTGATGCAGAATTATTCAATTATGTTATCTCCTCACATAAATTCTGAAGCAAAGTTGTTTGATATGAGAAGTTAGGAAGACTTGTATGCATCTCTGTGTTGGGAAACGAAGGGGGTAGTACTGAAGTTTTTTTATCAAGCTTATGATGAAACTTTGATTACTTATTTGGTACTTAACTTGAGAAGCTTTGATTCTTTATCGTTGAAAACATGGGTAGTTCATTTTTTTTTTATTATAAAGATTGAATCGCAATCATGATTTTAGAGATAATTTTTACTTGTCTTACCTTCCCCGTTATCAAGCCTAATGTCACCTCCCAAAAGAGCTCTTTTGGGAGGTGACAAGTGGTATCAGAGCAGATTACTGCCTGCCAGGTGTGTGGACTCTCCATGGTCCAGTGGGACCCTCGGTGGAGCCGATCCGT
>NW_018165038.1:39121-107214 GCF_001263595.1 Phalaenopsis equestris | reverse complement strand
ATTTAAGTCCTGGGCTGCCCACCACCCATAAGGGCTCTTTTGGGAGGTGACAAGTGGTATCAGAGCAGATTACTGCCTGCCAGGTGTGTGGACTCTCCAGGTGCCAGTGGGACGCCCGGGGGAGCCGATCCGTGACGAGGGCGTCACGTGATTGGGTGGAGTAGAATGTCACGGACAAATAGTCTCACATTGGCTAGGTGTAGGGCCGAAAAGCAGTATTTAAGTCCTGGGCTGCCCACCACCCATAAGGGCTCTTTTGGGAGGTGACACTAAGCTAGGGATATCTCACTGATATCATGGCTCATGCTTTTGCTTTTTTAATTTCTTTTAAAATAGTTATATTTATAATTCATTTGGGTGGATGACAAAACAGCTGTTGTTTCATTTTTTTTAGAGCACCCAATTCTTATATATTTACATATTTAACACCCAAACTTTATTCAACCTTATCCTATGCATGAAAGGGAGTTGTCTCTTTTGCAATATGAAAGGTTTGGGACGATATACATGTGTTGAAGATTTGCATGGCCTTTTTTAAAAAAAAAAATCTGAAAACTTTGTGTGACTCATTTGCAAGATCCAAAAGTCTTGCATGGCTTATTTAAAAAATCTGAAACTTTGCATGGCTTATTTGTAAAAATCTGAACTTTCACATGCTTATTCACTCAGCCTGAAGTGATTTTGAAGTCGGTTTTATGCATATTTGAGATTTATATAAGTCAGTTCTTTGTATGTTAAAAATTCATTTGGGTCGGCTTTATGCAAAGCTAGAATTGTACAATTTGATTTCATGCAAGTATGGAATTCATTTAACTGTACTTTATGTAAATTTGAGGTTTATCGAGTTGATTCTATACTCTCGGGTCATATGGGGACTCGGAAGTTTGGGTTTTTTTATATACATAAGTATAAACACTCAAAGTGTGGACTTAATGTTGGATCATGGAGGTTATAAGATTATTTGGAAATTTGTTCTCTTTCAATTTCATGATATGAAATATATAAAATTATTGGAAATTGGAGGTGTTGCCTTGGGCTTTGGAAAATGTTTACATGTGATACTTGTGTGAGAATTCTGAAACTTCAAGGAGTTTACTTTTTGGAAATATGAATTTGATCGTTTTATTCATGAGAATTTCTGAAGCTTTGACGAGGTTGACGCTATGTAAAATTTGAGGTTGTGCGGGTTGCTTTAATTGAGTTGGGAGTTTAGTTGGCTTTCTTTGGGCTTCTTTTGAGCTGCAGTTGTGAGGCTCTGACTGTGACATTTTCGATACAATATAAAAGATTTGGATGACGTGAATGCAATATTTGGGCCTAGGCTTGGGTGTGTGAATATGTAAGTGGTGGCGGAGCCGTGTATACAATCGTCACATTGATTCGGACCCGTTTCGACCTGTTCGAAACAAGATTTGGAAGGGATACCCTTCTTGGGCTGATCCATTTATAAAATTTGAGAAAATGATATCATTTTTAGGTTGATTCAAGGATCTTGGGACCTCATTTTCAGGCCTTTTCGTCATAAGTTTTGAGGGCTGATTCACCCTTCGCCTTTTTAATCTTTTGGGTGGATCAGTTCCTCCTCTCTCTCACCCTTATTATTTTTTTTTCTTGCTTATTTGTTTAGGTTTTCGGTGCTTGTGTTCGATACATAAATGCACATATATAGTTTTTTGCTATACATGAAACCATCAAGCAATATCGCAAGTAGGTCGGTTTTGTTTCGGGCCTTAGGGCGGTGATGACAAAAACACACCGATGGTAGAGCGGAATGATATTCCATCCTACGATATTATGACCTAATCCTGAGATCTGATGAACGGTAGGATGATAGTATTATTCACTGACACAAGACTAGCGGGGGACCCGCACCCTCCTCGGCCCGCACCTTCTTAGGTTGTTGCGGTCTTATGCCCGACGGCGTGATCGACTTGTGGACAATCATAATTTTTCAAAACTGGTAAGAACAGATACAAGATCGTTTTTTACCATAAAATTGATACAACTTCCTTTTGTATGTCTGAAATCTATATGCATGCAAAAATATAAATTTTAAATATAAATTCTATTGTCCACTTGTCAATCACCAGTACCGGGCTAAGGAGTACCCTCCTAAGTTAAGTTTAGTAGAACACCCTTCTAGTTGAGTGGCTGACTCTATACATTCGGGTGACCGACAGTTGCCTTCGACATCTCTCAAGTACAAATATATAATATTTGAGCCTAGCCCTGACCCGAGTACTTGCGGGTTTCTCTCTTCAAATTTTTCGTGTGATTTTACTTGAGCTTTTAGTAAAGCACTCGTGGTATTTTTCTGGGATATTCCTGTGTTTCGGTAACTTTCTTTAAGTCGCCATTTGTTGTTGTTGCTTCAAGATTTCCGTTGTGAGTCATTTGCTGATTTTCTCAAGTTTTCCTTCATCGTGGGTCATTTGCCGCTCTTTCTTGAGTTTTTTCATTGTGGGTCATTTGCCGCTCTTTCTTGAGTTTTTCAGGTGGTAGTTCTTTTGTTGATACAATGGTTCTTTTGTTGATAGGTAGTTCTTTTGTTGATACAATGCATGCTAGCTCCTTTTTAAATTTTGTCATTACACTTGTACCTGCTATTGTTTCTCTTACACATTATACCTTAGAATAGGGGGCCAGTAGTTTGTTTCATAGGAGGTACTCGGCAGCAGATCGTTGACTCAACAATTGCATGTACACATAGAACTAACATCAAACTCGAATGTGCTACGATGAGGAGCTTGGAGCTAGCATTGTGGGCAACATGACCATCTTCAACAGCAGAACATGTCTTCAGCAGTTAAACTATTCCTTAGAATCAAACAACAAGTCATAGGATTTCGATTTTGTTTGGCTATTGCGACATAAATCCTCATCCTCTCTTTAGGCATTTGTACAGCTCTGCTGTACAATCTAAGCCCTAACTCGTCTTAGGATTCCGAGGTTGTCGTTCGTCACAACCTAAATTCTCATATCTTCCAGGCTATTTGTGTGATCGTTTCATATGAATGTAAGCCTTAATCAAAAACCCTAATTAAATAAAATTGACACGATGAAACACTTAAATATTTCTCCTCTAAACTGAAGTCAAACCATAAGGTAGCTTGGGAAGTCATCGAGGTTCTCCTTCGGATCTATGACATCCCCTAATTCTTCCTCCTTTAGATTCCACAATAAATGTTTCAAATTTGAATCATTCCCCTTTCACACATCTTTGTTCGATTTCATTGAAAAGTCCTATCTTTTGACCTTTTTGAAGATAATATTTTCTGATTTTTATCGAGAGTTTTCTTAGGTGATTTCGGTTATCTATGATGTAAGTAACTATAAGGGCTTGCCCTTATAGGAAGCTTTTCTGAACCCAGCTTAATATAAACCCTATTTAATTATTCGTATTAAATAAGAGAACTTGTTGGCAAATAAAAATGTTTTCGCAGACCAAATGGATGTCATATATTTCTTAGTTTATTTGATTGAGCCTCATCCTCAAGTCTTATGTTTATCCTTCGTGATTGATACAGAGTTTGAGATATAGTGCTCTTTCATTTAAATTATGAAAAATATGGGCTCAGTTTGATTTCATATTTTTCTAAACTTTGATATATATATATATATAGACGAGATTTCGATTCAAGTGACCGATATCTTCCAATAGGCAACTCCAATCGAAAATAGTGCCGACAACGTGTCTTAAATAAAGTTGCGTGGAATACTCAAAATAAAAAAAAAAGTCATAAAGAAAATGTTGTTGGGAGATTCTTTGAAAACTCAGTATAACTGCAAAACTGTCAACACTTACTGTTCGCTATAAATTTTCCTCTTTTATTCGTTCTACAAAAAAATTATACTCTCTCTATTTCTTTAATTTATCTTGTGGGAAGACATGAATTAGATTTGGAGAGGGGAGGAAGATGCAAATTTTCACCTTCATCCTGGTTAATGAGCAAGGAGTTTGGTCAATTGGCTTCAATGTGAAAGGAAAGGAGTTCGGTCAATCGATTTCTTCGTTTGGTGTTGGTATTTTCGAGAAATGGAGTTCCCCTCTCTAAAAAAGGCTATTTCTTAATTATTGATTACATGTCTTTTTATTTGGACTTTCTAAGTAGGATCTACATTTGATTTTTATTGATTTAGAAAAAGCATACGATAAGGTTTCAAGAAACATCCTTTGGAGAGTTATTGAGAAGAAAGATGTTGATTTGACTTATATTAAAGTCATTAAAGATTTGTATACTAGAGCTGTTATTTGTGTTCGAACTTAAGGAGGATTGACCTAATATTTTCCTATTTCTGTTGGATTACATTTGAGATCGGCTTTAAGCCCATATCTTTTTGCTTTAGTTATGGATGGTCTTACTTGACATTTACAGGAGAATGTACCTTGGTGTATGCTTTTTGCTGATGATATCCTTCTCGTGGATAAGATGAGAGAAAGAGCCCATGAAAAACTTGAATTATGGAGGTCTACATTGGAGTCTAAAGGCCTTCATTTGAATAAAACTAAAATTGAATACATGGAATGTAATTTTAGTAGTAGTAGCACTAATGACAGAAGTGTAACTTTGGGTGATCAAATTAATAAAAAGTGTGAACGATTTAGATATCTCGGGTCTGTTGTTCAAAGCGATGGTGATATAGATGGGGATGTTAATAGTAGAATTCAAGTTGGTTGGTTGAACAAGAGGAATGCTTCAGGCCTTTTGTGTGATAGAAAAGTTCCGCTTAGACTGAAGTTAAATTTTATAAGGTGGTGGCGAGACCTGCAATGCTCTATGGCGTTGAATGTTGGCCTTTAAAAGAGAAGCATAATACTAATTGTTGCCGAGATGAGAATGATTAGGTGGATGAGTGGCTTTACACTTAGAGACAAAATGAGAAATGAATATATCCGTGATAGGGTTGGTGTAGCTCCAATGGCGGACAAAATTAGAGAGAGTCGTCTTAGATGGTTTGGTCACATTAAACGTCGACCATTTGATGATCCGATTCGGAGAATAGATGTTTTAGATTCGACTTATGTTAAGAAAGGTAGAGGTAAACCTGTGAAGACTTGGGCTTATTGTATAAAAAATGATCTTAATTTATTAGAGCTAAATAAAAATATGACGTTAAATGGGACACAATAGAGAAAAAGGATTCATGTAGCCGACCCAACGTGGTGGGATTAAGGCTTTGTTATTGTTGTTGTTTCTAATTATTTTGGATTTTCTCTACTTTCATTAAGCATTATTTGTTTATTTATGAGAAGTGATTTCAAAATGTAAGCTACTTTTGATTTCTGACATTCCAATTTTATAAATCATCTTCTCTTTTTTATTTCTAATTTTCTACTTATGATTTTATTTTCTTTCCTTCAAATGTGCCACTCCGTCTATGAAATGTAGGCCAGATGAACGAATATCTATTATATTTCTTTTTTCTCCTGATTTTTAATGCTATGGAAGCTGCATTCTTATTTTGGCTTCCTGTTCCTTAACGTGACCATCGTCTCATGTTATTTCAGCCATTATAGCTGGATTCCTTTCTTGTTTACTTCTAAAAAAAATAAGCTACCTACTGGATCTTCTTCCGGGTTCCTGCTTTGCATGATTGGTTTACATTTTTAATGCTATGGAAGCTGCATTTTTATTTTGGCTTTCTGCTCCTTAACTTGACCTTCTCCTCATGTTATTTTAGCCATTGTAGCTGGATTTCCTTTCTTGTTTACTGCTAAAAAAAAATAAGCTACCTACTGGATCTTCTTTGAGGTTCCTGCTTCCCATGCTTGGTGTACATATCTTCCCCTTGGATTGGTTTCCTGCACTTGGTTAAATTGATGTTTGTTGTAAATTGCATTTAAATGTTGAGGGAGGGAGGGAGGGAGGGTTACTTTGAAACACAGGACTCGTGATCCCAAATCATGGCGCCTGTTCATGTTAATGATCTGTCATGATTTGACTTCAAGATCATGACTATTTAGTCTTAGTTACTTATGACTTTATATTAACTGATTTTTTTTTAAATAAATAAGTTTTCTTAGGATAAAATATGTATACAAATTATTTTATGTGATAGTCATGTATTGTAGATAGATTTTAGTTGGACACGCCTAAGCGTATATTGCTAGAGATGCTCTAATTATTCTACAAATTCAAGTTGGCTCACGATCCAACTTGTTTATTTTGAAATAGAGAAAATAATATTAATTGAAGCTTTTGTTATAATAAAGTCACAAATAAAATGAGCAATTAAAAGATAAATAATTAAAAATCACTTGATATAAAATATAAAATATTATTTTTTAAGCATTTTTAATAATTTAAAAATACAGTCTTGAATTTTAATATATTTTAATTATTTTTATGTCAATGTTTTTATAATGAGCTGGCCCGCGAGTTAACGAGTCTAGGCGGGTCTGGCTTGAGCTTAACTTGTTAGGTCATGGAGCTCAGTTTACGAGTCACTTATTGAACCGAGCCTAAGCTGGCTCACGATTCGTCGTGGCTCAGTTGCACTCTTACTTGGGTGTCAACAATATCTTGACAACTCAATACATATTTCTGTGTTTTTAACGTTTCCATTTACTTATGAGATATTCTTTCTAGTCCTGTCTAGTTAAGTTGATAATATCTCCTGTATGTTCCATTTGGACAGAACGAAATTCCAGTTGATGGAGCACGAGTTCTTGGAATTGATGCATCTAGTCAAATTCTGATAGTCTCAGGGAAGAAACCTGGGCAAGATAGTGAGCATTACCTGAATAAGGTATAACTTTATTGTTTACTTATGCAAAGAAACTATTTCTTTCATTCAATTCTTGATAATATTGATAACTTAACAATGAATCTTCTTCGTCATGTATGCAGATTAGCTTGTTAGGGCGATGCGAAATAGATCGAATCCTGCTTCCTCCTCAGACTGGAGCTGTTAGAGATTTGTGTATCCTTCCTGGCTGTCTCGCACTCATTGCATCATTAGGAAAAAAAATATCACTTTTGAGGTTTGAGATGCTCTCTGGACATGACAATCTTTTCTTCTTTTAAAGTTTGGAAAATTTACATGCATGCCACACAATTATTATGTATTTGCATATCTAACACGTAAACTTTCATATTTGACAATAATAACACTTTGGTATGAAAAACCTATGCATGAAAAGCTATATTCCACTTCTAGAAAGTAGGTGATTCTAGTGTTTTTGATGTGATATTAAAGATTTGAGTGCAATGCTAAATGTGGCTGTTTAGATGTCTTAATACATAAGAATTGTGTGGTATGTATGTTAATGCCCCTTAAAGGTTGTCCTCAAGAAAATAATTATCATGTTTTTTACTTTTCAGCATGCTTAGCAACAACGTTGTCCTAAAGTATGATTTACCGGTAATTCTTTCATTCTCTTACTACTATATGAAATTTTTGAAATGTCAATTCAACTTCTTATTCTGTTTTTACTACATAAAGAATCAAATTTCTTTTGGTTAGAGATTAATAAACTTTGTTTAATTTAGTTGTTTTGAGAATTATGAAGCATGTGAATAACATGAAAGAAATGCTGGACAGCCTATATTACTGTAATGAATATGTCAAATTTTTTGGAATGTGATATTGTAGAATGCTATACTTTCATAAAACATTCACTCATATTATTTTTTTAAATTCTAGTGGACAATTTGCATTCGTAGTTGTTGAATTCTTTTAGGACGTAGGGTCCCGTATTGTTCTTGAGTTCATACAACCCTTTAAAAATCTTGTTTTTAGGAGGAAGGTATAAACAAGGCGATGATTGTCTCACTAAAGGGGTGTTTGGTAGCATAATATTTAAGGGATTAGCCATGGATTTAACTTAAATTCCTCCAAACATTAAAACAATAGAAATTAAAACCAAGGCTTCGTTAATTCAAAATCTTTCGAGTTTTGTGATTTCTTCGCTTTCTGTTGCATAAATTCTAATTTATGAAATCCAACTACGAGGTGAATTTACAGTAAGTCGCTCGTCGTCACTCGCGAGGTCTGCAAAAGGTTAGATAAATCCGATTGCGCTAGATTTGATAATCCCATTTAATGTAAATCCAAGTCGCGGCCAAACATCGTCTAATACTCGTGTTTCTCACTTTGTATCTTTTTAGGATCCCCGGTCAACGGGGTATGGTTCAAAGGAAGGATCTCTGCTTCTCCCGTCATGAGAGAGAGAGAGGGGGTAAAACACCCTTTCAAGGTCCTCCCAAAGGATCTCTCGAGGGCCCCTCTGACTTCCTTTTATACATAAGAAGAAAGAAATATAAAAGTATATTCCGCACTGTACTAAGCTTGTCTATGGTGTCTAGGTGAAAAGATTGCGATGCGGATGTCAGGGAGCACCATAATAAGTATTGACACAGATACTTGTATGCAATGATGGTCTTCCTCCATAAGAAGAAAGAAATATAAAAGTATATTCCGCACAGTACTAAGTTTGTCTGTGGTGTCTAGGTGAAAAGATTACGATGCGGATGTCAGGCGACACCATAGTAAGAATTGACACAGGTACTTATATGCAATGATGGTCTTCCTTCATAATCCATCTCGGGTTAGCTCGACCACTTTAGCTGGAGGGTTCAGTTCGACCACTTTGGCAGGTGGGCTCACTTCAATCACTTCGACGGGCAGGCTCAGCTCCACCACGTCGACAGGTGGGTTTCTGAAGCCCATGAGGCTTGGTTTGTATGATGTATTCCTAAAAAAGTCTTGTTAGGGTACATGATCGTGTTTGGGTATACAGTAGTCAAATCCAATTATCATAATGTTCATGTCTATGATGTACTTATTCAATTTGCATTTGACTTGTCATGGAGTTTGAAATGTATGTTCTTTTCTTGTCAATGTTTCATTTTTTCATGTTAAACCATGATTTTTATTAGAATTTGTCTTTTCTTATAAATTAGGGGCATTTTCAGAATTTGTTCGAAGATATCTTTTTATAAATGGTCCGAACATAGTAATTTGAAGGGATGATTGCCGAATTAGTAAAAAATCTAGATGCATATACTGTTCCCTCCCTAATTTGTTGCCAACTACTTCTCGCTTTTCCTTTTTCTTGTGTTGTTTGACAAGAAAGCTCTGATAAAAATTATGGTTTAACATGAACAAAATGAAACAGTGACAAACAAAAAGCAAATATATTTCAAACTCCATAAAGATTGTAATGCAAATTGAATAAATACTCTATAAGCATGAACATTATGAAAAATGGATTTGTCTACGAATTTTGTGAGAAGTGACATCACATTCTTGATTGTGTTTAAATATGCATTGACATTAGATGGAATGGTGCATTTTTATGCAGATGAATTTTTCTTGTCTGTTTTTACATTTTTGTTTGATGTATTTTATGTATTTAGATATTTGCATTTGCATAGATTCATATGTAGATATGTAATTGGTACAAATATACATGAATGTATGTGATGTAATTTGCACAACTTTATAGACATTTCTGTGCTTTCCATATGCTATGTATTACAAAAATGGCTAGAGGGTGTTTTTCAAAGTTTCAGCATTACCTTTATTTTGTGAAGGTATGATGTTGGGCAATGTTGAATATTATTTCGGTAATTTCAGTTGGTTTATGCAGTTAATTGATTCAGAAGCTTCACTTTTTCTGGTCATGCAAAATCCAGTCTGTGCTGAAACCTTAAAAATTACCCGCCACATTAAAAATGAATTTTTTAAGTTGACACAAGCAAATGGATATATGGGAGGTCAATGGAGTAAAATGACACGTGAAATTCTTTAAATCCATAAACAACATCTTATGTCATGAGTGCTGTACAATAATTGTTTATGCGTTAAACTTTCTAGCAAAAGTAGCAATACATGAGCAAGGTTTAAAATTGTGTAATCCGGTATTATAATATTTCTTTTTTGTGAATCAAGACGTAAGCCACAAAATTATACCATTAAATTGGTTAAAAATATGAAAAATAATTTTTGGTGGCAATCCACCGGAGGACTTAATGATAAGTAACATTATAATTCTCTTATTGTCGAGGCATGAAATTCTCTTTTTTTCGCCTACAAATTTATCAATTGTCATCTTCTCTTAAGACGAGCTTTGCTATAGATTAGTTAAATTTGGAAATCTCACACATTTAGGTCCAAAATCATTACAAGTTATTTGACTCTAAATTCAGCCAAGGTTTGAATCATCACATGTCTCTAGTTACAGAAAACGAAGAGCTTTTTCATCTTTGTGCCAAGCTTGCTTTAGAATTTAGTTTTATTTTGAAACATGTAAATGAAAATAATGCACTCTCTTCCATACTATTTGATGATAGATCACATTTTGTAAAGTGCTATACTCACACATTTTGTTTTTTTCTTTTGATTAATGCAATATGCAACCGTAGGTGTGTAAAGTTAAGTCTTGCGAGCACTGTCTTGACTCTGTTTAACTGTTCATCTCCTCAAAGTTGAGTTGATGGGCAAAATTAAGGAATGCATCATTAGGGCTCACTAAAATGACTTTGGCTCTACCATTATTATTTTTAAATGCTTCATCTATGTGCATGCATCATTAACCTTGTTTAAATTCAAATCTTGCTTTGACAAATGATGTGAAGTCCGTTTCAAATTATATTAAGCCATGATATTTCTAAGCTTCCCCTATCATCGTCAATTAGAGCTTGCGCTCAATAAGTTCAACTGACTTCTTCATCAACCTCGATGATTGTTGATGCCATAGCAATGACTCCTTTAATGGTTAATTGGAGATGACCTAAATTGTGCGCAATTAGAACTATCATTTTAGTCGCCTTGTTGAAATGATAAGAGAATTAGAGCTAGCCTTTTATGAATGAATAATTCAACTTTTCTTTTGTCAAGTACATACTTATTTAGCACTTTACTTGATTCTTTTATCTGTTATCTGATTAGAACCAAGTTGACTGCTTAATAATTGACTCTTAGATATAGTTTTTGAAATCACTCGATTTCATCAAATAGTTCTTGAGCTTTCGTTAAGATTTCTCTTGTTCTGTCATCCATTTTAACCTCCTTTATTTTTCTCAAAATTTTAAAGAGTGTAGCATGCTTATTTCCCAGTTGAATGATTACACAAATCAGTTCAACCAACCTTCCATGTTGCTTTTGCTCCATCTAGATTAAGCAAGGTGAATTCCCTTTAAGAATGGTTTAAACTGTATCTCAATTTGTTTCTTCTGCAACTATAGGATATCAGCTTACTCGAGAACATTTCTGATTTGTGACATAAAAAAAATTGTGGAATTGGGCCTTATCTTATACTTAGATTTTGATGAAATGATCTTTTAGATTTGCTAGGTGTTTTGATGGATTGATGTTCTTCAACGAGGTTGTCAATTTACTCTTTAATATTCAATCCCGAGTGTAATTTGAAAATATCATCAATTACTCCTGCACTTTTTAGATTGAATGAAATTACTCATACTAGTCACAAAGCTTGATTTTCTTTTTTTGTCGTTTTATTGGGTGCATCTTAATCCGATGATGGCTTGAGAATGTAATGAGAAAGTTGTGCAAAGGATAAACAATGATTCAACCAACTAATGCATGGATAATTATTAGTGAACAATGGTCTTTTAGATTAGCTTGGTTTGGACTAAACTCGACGAACATTCTTTATCTAGCATTTTAGTTTTTAATCCTTATCACATTGGAGACCCAATCAAGCCTATCACCAATTCAACTTCAAAGAGATTGCATACTTTCATTTTGGTATGTGGCTTCATTATGAGTCAACATTCATCTTTTATCCTCTTGAATGATTTGCTTCTGAAATGAATGTTTTATCAGGTATAGGAAAATCTCCTATTTACCCCAAACATATTGGATGGCTCCCAAGAAAAAGTAAGAACATTATTTTGAGTAAAAATGTCTTATTTTTTAATGTACCTTTGATCGGAAGCTTATATAAAAGGTTTTGGGCCAAGATTTTCTGATGTTGTGGAAATTTGACAGCTTCATCTACTAATTGAAAAAATAATGCTGGTTTTGAGTATATGGGGCTTCTTAGCTTGGATGGTGTTAATAAAACATGTGATATTTGGATGAGGTCGCTTTAGATGGCAACACTACCAAGATAAGTTAACTTTCACAACTGGGCGGTAGTTTGATACGTTGGCTTGATAAGTATACAATAACAAAAAACTAAATATGCCATTATATGTTGATGGTGCTCTTAATATAATGAACACAACTTTCCTCTTCTCAAAATTACATTTTTAACCCATATGATTAGAAGAGTAGTATGCCTTTGGTTTCGTGCCCTTATTAGAATGTTCAATCTATATGCCCTCAAAGGCATGGATATTTTTCTCTCCAATGATGTGCTTCCTTAGAGTGTGAAGGCATAGGTTGTTTATTGAGCTCCTCGAGTTAATTAGGCCTCTGTTGATTTAAAAATTATTGATCACCTCTCACACTGCTGTCAATGAAGACGTTGTAATTTGTTGGTAAATCCTCATGCAAAATAATTGGAGGCGTGTATGAACGAGTGAAATAACTCTTTGCACCCAATCCTTTGCATTCTCATATGCTTAGATGTGTTTGGATCTATTTGATTGAATATTGCTTTTATCATGCTGATTATCTAAACTTTACTTTGTGCGAATATTACTTGTAATAACTTTACTCTGCTTGGAACTCCTTCAAGTAATCTCAGTTATCTTCTAGATTAGCACCTTGAGGCAGTGGAAATTATGTTGTGGCTATTGTCATTTTATGTTAGTGCATAGTTTGTTCACATATATCTTTTTTCTTTGATAACTATTTGATTGAATATTGCTTTTATCATGCTGATTATCTAAACTTTACTTTGTGCGAATGTTACTTGTAATAACTTAACTCTGCTTGGAACTCCTTCAAGTAATCTCAGTTATCTTCTAGATTAGCACCTTGAGGCTGTGGAAATTATGTTGTGGCTGTTGTCATTTTATGTTAGTGCATAGTTTGTTCACATATATCTTTTTTCTTTGATAAGGTCTCAATCTTAGGTAGCCATGGAAGGTAATCTTGATTTTGAAATGTCATTATGATAGTTGTTAGCAGGCAATCAGAAGTGGAATCCGCACAACTTGGCTTGGGGGATACTGAATTGTGAAAGTTTGAGCAACCCTTGGTTGAGTTGGGCTTCTTTTTTTTTTTTTTTCTTATATAACATGAGCAATTTCTTTCCAACAAGGATAGGAATAACAGAGCATGATTTTCTGCTTAGAGGCTCTTATGAACTACTTGTTAATGTACTTAGTAGCATTCTCCAATAATTTTTGCCATCGTTTTTGGTAGACTCATACACTATGCGAATTTAAACTATCTATCATTGAGTTATTGATGGAGGAATACCTTAGAAAATTAAGGATTTGGGCCAAAGTCTTCAACATTTCACTTGTAGACCATGTGAGAAAGATTAGAAGAACTAAAATTTGTCTGGTCCAAGGTAGATGAGAGTTAGTTGACCAAAAAAAAAAGTAGGACAATTTCATGTTAAAACCATTTAAAAGAAATATTATTTCGAAGAGATATCTTTGAGAAATAATAGATAATTGTGTTCATGATAGTGGTTAGGAGAACACAAAATTTAATGGTGTCTGAGATCGAGTGAAGGGCAATTATAGCCTCAAATTCATTCAATTGCCTAGTTGAGTTGGCTAGCCCTTTAAGAGCTTATTTGTGAAACCTAGAACTTTGGATATGGTGGCTCCTCCGGAATCATAGTGATGATGCTAAGTTTGAGGAAACATTAACCACACATTATTTGTCTCACTTTCGACCTTCTTTACTTGTTTTTAAATTTTAAGAATTGATGGCTTTGCTACTAAAACATATTTAGGATAAAAAAATGTGAATGACTGCTTCAAGGCTACCTTAGTAAGGCTTGAGAGTGTGAGCTCTAATAGTAGTTTTTGGTCCCCTATCCATGAACAACTACACCAATTTGTCTAATACATGTTTGTTCAATTGAGATCAATTTGCAAAAAAATTTCTAGGAAATTCATTTACGCATGAATTCTTTTAATCATTATTTTAATGCTAGGGCATTTCCTGGAAGTAACGCGCTGTATTACCCGAATATAATTAAAAGGTGCAATGGTTGTTGCACCGATGCCCTAGTTTAGTGTTAAATAAACAAGAATTTTCACATTATGGACAGATGCGAGTAAAGAAGTTAGTTCATGAAACTGATAACTTGGAATATAAGTACTCTCACAGGTAAATTAATGAAATTTGCATGTATTATAGTTTATGGTAAGATAAATATATTATGCATTCAAAAAATTAAATGTGTTAGAGAGAAAGATATGTAGATTGATAGCTTACGAGTGTAGGTGTAATTATAAATAAGAGTTTAAAAGATAATGTAGTAAAAATTAAAAAAATTGGAGGTAAAATTAGAGCTCTAAAGATTGTTGTTGATACTAAGATTTTTAATTTTATAAATGCTTATGTTCCCCAAATAGGTTTAAGTATATGTTCAAAAGAAAAATTTTGGAATGACCTAGAAGAATTAATACGAAAGTTAGAGCCATGTTAGATTTTGGATAAGTTATCTTATGAGATGTTACAAAAGTTAGAGTCATGAAAGTATTTATAAGTTATGTTACGAAAGTTATGTTATGCAATTAATTCTTATGTTATGAGATCAAACCATCTAAGGGTACTTTCTCTAAAATTTTGGAATGACCTAGAAAAATCTGTCGGTAGACTGATAGAAGATTTTAAAAGTATTCATGATTGGTATGATTTTGGAGTAACTAATGAAAAAGTTAGAGTCATGTTAGATTTTGTTTTAGTTTATGTTTTTGTTATTGTTAATATTTCATTTAAGAAAAGAGATGAACATATTAACACTTATAAGAATGGATCTAATCAAACATAAATTATTTATTTTTTATGAGAAAATAGATTGTCAAAATTTTAAAGATTTTAAGGTCATTCCAAGTAAAAATTTAATTACTCAACATCCATTATTGATTTTGGATTGTATGATGAAAAATATGACAGATTATTATCATAGAATTAAATAAGAGCACTTAAAATATACAAATAAAAATTATTTTTGTAAGTATACTTCATGATCTTAAGATTTGGGATGTTCAGAAAGAAACTAATACTATATGGGATAAAATAACGATGTGTTTGAAGAATTAAAAGGAAAAACTCTTATAGATAAAGATAGTTAGTTGTGGAATAATAATGTGCAAGAAAAAATAAAAAATAAGTAGTTTTAGTATAAAAATTTATTTTAATGTAAAAGCTTGGAGAAATGGAAAAAATTAAGGTGGTCTTTTAAAAAAATAATTTATGATGCAAAAAGTTATATATATACATATATATATATATATACACTCACACACACACATGTTGGATATGGAGCCTGTTCCGACTTCTCTGTCTCGGCCCGTCGCGCCTCACGCGGAATCGTGTCCCACCCTGTTCTCTGTGTCGCGCATCAAGCTGCACCCCTCTCCGCGTCAAGCCTCACGCGAACCGCGTCCTGCTCCGCGTCGCATGCGGACCTGCGGGAAGCTTCCCGCCTCTCTGGTTTTCAAAATAAGCCCTTTTTTTGCTTATTATAAATAGGAAGAAGGTCTGCTAGAATTATCCCAAAAATCACCTCCTTTCTGTAGCGATTAAGTTCTTTGGTCTTTCTTCTTTCACCTAGGGGTAGAGAGAGAGAAGAAGAGAAAGAAGGAGAGAGAGGAGGTAGAGAGAGAGAGAAATATAGATTTCTTGTAAACATCGAAACGGTCGACAGAGTAATTCCTCTAAGTAATAAAATTCTTTATAACTTCGTGGACGTCTGCAATTTGTCGAACCACGTAAATCTGTGTTCTTTTCTGATGTTAATTTCTCGTTTCAGATTTTTCGTTTTATTGTCGTTGTTTTTCATAACAACTGGTATCAGAGTCTTGGGTTCGAATCTAAGGAAGAACAATGAGCGGAGACAAAGTGATGACATCGCGGATCGAGAAGTTCAATGACATAGATTTTGCTTACTGGAGGATGCAGATAAATGACTACCTCTAGGGTTCCGCCCTATGGCAAACCCTAGCGTCTTTCGGCTTCGGGATTTACTCACATCGCTTCGTCTTGCTCTTCTCGCGTTTGCTTTCGCACCTCGTCTGGCGGTAGTGTTGTTGTCGTCTTTGTGTCTGTGTCTCGTCTGCAACAGGGCCACTCGACAGCTTTTGCCTGCGTCTCGCCTGCGACAGAGCCGCTCGACACCTTGCTGTGTCTAGTCTGCTACAGAGCCGCTCGACTGCTCGACACCTTCTTACTTTTGTTATGTCTCCTCTGCGACAGAGTCGCCCAAGCTTGCTCGGCTCTGCCTCTGCCGTCTGCGACAAAGTCATTCGACACTAGTGCAGCTTCTCACTGTGCTCCAGTTTGGCACTTGTTGCGGTAATGACCTCAGAGCTTTCCTACACCGCCGCCCTCGCCGGTGATAACCTCGCCAAACCATGCTACAATGGTTCACAGACGCAACTCCCATTTTCACCTCGCAGATAGTGCGGTATTCTCGCAGATTTATCATGATTATGTTGCAAGAAATGACGATTGCAATTTCATCAAAAAAATTGAGAAAAAGGCGGACAAACCAGCAATTTTCTTTTCTGACGCTGAAATTTCAACTCGTGCTGGAAAATACAAATTTACACTAGTTGAAAAGTTCCAATTAGGTTGGCCTAAGATGGAGATCATCAGGAAGATTTTTGAAGATTTTAAACTGGTTGAGGATTGACAGGTGGGTCATTTCGACGGAAGACATTATGATACAGCTGAGCACAGAAGATGATTACATTACGATTTTCTCAAAGAAATTCATCACAATTAAGGGCAAACATATGAAATTGCTCAAATGAACCCTCAATTTTGATCCCAGTCAAGAACCCCCAATTGCACTTATCTGGTTTTCATTACTTGAACTCAAGCTTCATTTCTTTTATCTACGTATCTTATATGCAATTGGGACTATCCTTAGAAAATATTTGCAGTTAGACTTACCTACAGTTCATTTCTCAAGACCCTCAATTGCAATGATTTTGATTGAACGAGATATTACACTACCAAATGTAGAAGCAGTCTGGCTTGGATCTGCTCACAATGGTTATTGGCAAAAAATTTTTATGGAACAAAAGTCATATTATTGCAAGCACTGCAAAATGTTTGGACACCTGCAGGAGAAGTGTTTCAGATTGCTCCCACAGTTGAGAACCAGTAGTGAAAGCATAAGCACACTATTAGTGTACTCCATGTGCCTGAACGCGCTCCCAACAAACTTGATGACATCCAACCTGAGGAGGAAATCACCATAAGACAGGAGTTGGTGTCTGCCCCTGTGATTTCTTCTCCTGACAATACTACAACGGATAATGTTTGAACTGAAAATCATGATAGTCCTGCAGCTCCTATTCAAGAAACATCAGTTGCAGAGGTAACAATTCACACTTCACATACAATGGAACCTATCGCGGTAGCAACGACTAGCAACGACTGTCTTTCCTTGCTAACATCAAATCAGATCGATGATCACATGAGCCAGTTTTCAGATGAAGAATGATAGGTTTACACTTCATGCATCTGTAATTGACGAAAGAAAGCTGGGGTCTCACTCCAACTTAAAAATTTAATGGATGATACTTTAGTGACTTCTGACAATGACACGACTCTTCAAAGTTTGTTATTTGGTTTGACTCCTAAAACTAGAGGAAGAGACAGGACTAAATTGGTTCGTCCCTAGCTACTTGTTTTCTGTATGTTTTAAATTTGTTTTACATTTTATTGAGTCTATCTGTATCTTTTTGTTGGGGTATTACTGATATATATATATATATATAAACTTGCCAAACAAAAAGATAAGTAAAGATTTAGTTCTAAGAAAATGTATTAAGAATGGAAATAAAAAAAGTACTTTTCATAGATGATATTCAATATAGGTGGATGAGTTATTTTGATAAACTTTTCAATGAAGATTGTGAAAATATAATTGATTTTATTGATCTTAATATCGTAAATAATAACAAAAAAATTATTTTTGTTGTCGTGTTAGTGAAACAGAAGTTGAGGCATTAAAGAAAATGAAGTGTGAATAAATAATATGATCTCATGGTATTCCAATATAAATGTGAAAATATTTACAAGGTCTAGTAATTTTTGCTTTATAAACTTTTTAATATTATTTTAAAAAGTACAAAATGCCTAATGATTGAATAAAGTGTCTATTGGTTTTTACTTTT
Organism: Phalaenopsis equestris; assembly: GCF_001263595.1. Classification (NCBI taxonomy): domain Eukaryota; kingdom Viridiplantae; phylum Streptophyta; class Magnoliopsida; order Asparagales; family Orchidaceae; genus Phalaenopsis; species Phalaenopsis equestris. The sequence goes on along the minus strand of NW_018165038.1, from coordinate 88,978 downwards.
AAGAATAAAGGGGATGCACAAGAGTGTGTAAATTATAGAGTAATTAAGTTAATGTGTCGTACATTAAAGTTATAGGAGTTAATAATTAAACATATGTTACGAGGTGATACAAAAATTTCTCAAAATTAGTTTGGATTCATGCCAAGAAAGTCTATTATAGAAGCTATGCATTTATTCAGAGGTTTGATGGAGAAGTTTAGAGACAATAAGGAGGATCTACTTATGACTTTTGTTGATTTAGAAAAAGCTCACGATAAAGTTCCAAGAGAAATAGTTTCAAAGATTCTAGAAAGGAATGATGTTGATATTACGTATATTGAAGTCATTAAAGATATGCATACTAGAGCTATTACTTGTGTTCGAACACAAGGAGGATGGACCAAGTATTTTTCTATTTCAATTAGATATCCTTCTTTTGGATGAGACTAGAGAGATTTTAGGAAAAACTTGATTAATGAAGGTCAGCTGGATACATGGAATGAAATTTTAGTAGTAGTAGATCTAGTAACCGGTTGTAACAATTGGTAATCATGTCATTAAAAGAATTGATAATAGATGGGGATGCTATTAATAGAATTCAAGTTGGATGGATGAAGTGGTAGAATGCATCGGGCTATTGTGTGATAGAAGAAAAGTTTTATAAGATGGTGGTGAGGACTATAATGCTTTAGGGTGCAAAATGTTGGCCCGTGAAAAAGGTCATAAATTAAGTGTTTTTGGGATGAGAATGCTTAGGTTATTGAGTGACTTTACACTTACAAACAAAATACTAAGTGAATATTCCATGAAAGGGTTGGAGCAGCTCTAGTGACGGATAATTTTAGAGAGAGTAGCCTTAGATGGTTTGATCTCATTAAAAGTTGATCATCTGATGATTGTTAGGAGAGTAGATATTTTAGATATAACTTATGTTATGAAAGGTAGAGGTAGACCGAAAAAACATAAGCATGTTGTATAAATATGATCTTAGTTTTTTAGATACAAATGAAAATATGACACTCAATGGGACATGATGGAGAAAAAAGATTCATGTAGCCTTCCCTACTTAGTGGGATAAAGGCTTGTTATTATTGTTGTTGTAGATTTGAGACATCTATTGAAGATAAGATGATTATAGATAAACTTATGTAATTTGAAAGGATAGAAAATGACACTAGCTGAGTTGAGAAAATTAATGTCAAAGGCTGAAGAATGAAAAGAAGCCGATTTAAGGTGATGTGGATAGAAGTTATTCAAAATTATTTGCAAACAATAGGTTTAATAACTTTGAAAACAGCACCTTTCAAGAACAAAAAATGAGGATTTATAATGTCAACCCCAATTAGTTGGGATAAGGCCAATAATGATGGCGATGAGGTATTTATACTAATCTAGCCTCATGTCCTTCGCTGATGAGGTAAACCACTCAAAATTCTCCTATGTGTTTGAGGTTTCGTCAAATACTCATGACACATTTTCTCCTCTAAATAAGGATTCTGTAACTACATAGGATGCGCCTAGCCCCCACTAAACATGTTTTGCTTGAAAACCATAGATGTTCACTCTTAACTTTTATGTAATCTAAAAAGAACTCTATAAAAAAACTCAGCATATCATTCCTGTAGGATAAATTTATAAAAAAATTATGCGTTGCATTGAAGTTTGATTTTATTTTATTTTTTTACAGGCGCCTGCTTGGTCATGTTCAGTAGATGTGAATGAACCTTGCCATATTTATGCCGGATTGCAGGTTTCTGTTTTATTGAAGCATTTCTTCATTAATTTTGTATGTTTGAAAGTATTATAATCTCTTAATTTTCATCTTCCGTTACTCTTTATTATGAACAGAATGGAATGCTCCTGATGTTCGATATACGCCAAACTGCAGGTTGCTTGGAATCCATTGAGGGTTTGTCTAGATTCCCCATTCATTCTATCTGCTCACTTAAGCAAAATCACTGTTCCAGAAAGGTTCTCACCGCTTCTTCAGTTGGTCCGTGCTTGTGGGATGTTGGTGGTTCTGGACAAAGGTTGTCTTACCTTACTTTTTCTATATTTTGAATTGGATCCATAAATGAGTCTCTCTCCCTCTTTTATTTTGGTCTACTAAAGTTTCTATTTGCGTTAATTCATCTGAGACTGAAGTTAATAAAAACATAAGGCCTGCGAACTCTTTTCAGCATTCATTATCAATTTCAACAGTAGATCTAGAAATTAACACCATTGATAAGTTTTTGAAAAAAAACTACGCATTAAATCAGCACCGAATACAATTTCTTTGATCCTTCACAACCTTATATGCTCAAATCATAGGGAATGCTTGGTCATTTTGATCATTCCCTTCATGATTTTATCCTTGAATCATAAACATCCAATTTACATTCTCAATCAGAAGAACCCTATTTTACTCGTAAATTAGAAAAATCATATTTCCAATCCTATTATTTTCTTCCAAAATGCAGGCCATTCTTGATACCTGAATTAGAGTCTCAAGGCATATGTATTTCGCTTGCTTGTGACAGTTCTAGCAGTGATATCGTGGCCTCTTTTCGTCCTAAAGTAGAGCTCTCCGGTGATCCTATACCTTCACAAACTCCATTATCGCCCTCAGAATCTCTTTATTTATCAGCAAAGTTGGGCTCTCATGTACACCTCAAGAGAATCGACAGCACATCTTTTCAGAAGGGTAATGAGGTTAATTGTTACGTAAGCCAAGTGAGGATGTCGAAATCCGTAGTTATATTCGCCGAAGGAAAAAACTCGATGTTTGCTTGCGGAGATGAGTCAACTCGTGGTGTGTACCTATGGAACTTGCCATCCTTTCAGCTTCATTCTTGTCATCGGCCGCATCAATCTCCAATACTTGACATTAAATATTCGAGTTCAGTAAAGTTGGGCTTACTTGGTGCCATCAGTGAGAATAAATTGCAGGTTTTCAGTTGTTCTTAGCTCCATGGAGTAGTTCTTCCCTGAAGGCTTCAGTAACTGGCTTTTCTTCATCATTACTGCTTACGAACAGGTATAAATTTTCATCAGTGCCTTTGATAAACTAATTTGTTTTTCTTTTTTGTTCTTTTTGAGTTCTCACGTTGTTTTTTATAGGAATAGGTGTATAGTATGGAGCATTATGAAAAGATCTAAAGTGAATTTTTATCACATCAACTTAAACACTTATAGCAACATCGCAATAACAGACAACTTTTATACACCAACACCAATGCACTGGTTCATATCAAATGTCGCAAATTTATATTTGGACGAGAGTAATAGTAGGATGGATGAACTTCTAGGTAGTTTTAATGTTGCCCTCATATTTTATGACATTCATTTTTTGAAGTTTATTAAAAAAAAAAGGGCAAATTTTAGATTTAGTTTATTGACATGTATTGAAATGGCTTGTTTGGGGGAGCATTTTGTAAATGACTGCTGCTGGTTTTAATCATTTCTTGAACTTCAGGCTCTTTGTTTTATCTATTTTTAGCATTTCTTGTAAAAGTTGCAGCTTCTAAATGCATTCTTTGGGTACTTCTCTGCTCATTCCGGAATACATTTTGTTTGCTTATTATATCCTGAGTGAGGAATTTCAAGCTTCTAAATGCATTCTTTGTATAATTGTCATAAATGTTCCTATTTGTCGCTCTTATAAACATATATAGTCAGCAGACGTTGATTTCATAAAAGTTCGTCTACTTGTTCGCCACATTTTGCTGTTATTGAATCTTGTAAAAAAAAAAAAATTTGCTTGTCTAGTTTGACTTGCTCTAAGTGCATGTATATGGGCCTGTATGTTGAAGAAGGGGCAATTACATACAAGCCCCCCGAAACTTGGTATTTACAAATCAACCATCCTCTTTCATCCATTTTTCAAATTGTTACTCGAATATCAAAATTCATGGTAAAACCCCAACTCATATGTTTCATTTTATCAAATACACTGGTTCGGGAGTTCAAAAAAATTGCATGGGTGTTTAATTTGTAAATATCAATATTTCGGGTGGTAGATAAATGTTGTGTTAGTTGAGAGAATTTGTTTTTTTAATGAAAATTCTTATATTTTAGGATTCAAATTGGGGTGTAACTGAGTGAAATTGACTGACTGCTGAGCTGAGCTTGATGAATTAATGAGCGAAGCTTAAATTACACCTGACTTCTTAACTTGCTCGCCTAACTTGTTTAATATAGATACAATTATACTGTTTCTCTCCACTAAATTCTATTTATTTATTTATTTATCTTTCTCTTGTGGTATTTACATGCATGGTACACAATTCTTATGTATCAGTATATCTCACACCTAAACTGTCATGTTTACAACAAAGCACTCAAATCTTTAGTATCATATTAAAAATAGCACTATCACCACTTCTTAAAAGTGAAATGCGCCTTTTCATGCATAGCTTTATAGCACCAATGTGTTGTGTATGTGTTATGGTCTGAGGCAGAAATCGACACGCCTTTCCACATAAATTTATGACAAATACGAATATTTTCTTCAATAATCCAAATAACTCACAAAAATACAAAAGATAAACACCTACACTTCGAGAGGTAGGCTATCTCTCTCAATTCCTACAATTCGAGAGTTAGGAAATCTCTCCAAAGTCCTAAACATAAGACTCATAACTCAATCTCCTGCATATAACCTATCCCTGGACATAATAAACCTATTTATACCCAACAATAAAATTAATGAAAGACTAAATTGCCTTCAAGCATACAAAAGATAAATTTACCTAGGCGCTCTCGTAACCGTATGTAAATATGAAATTTTAGGTGTGAAATGTGTAAATACATAAGAAAGGTGTGCTACTATGTAAATTTAATTTTTTTCTTCTTTGGCCGCATGTTCAGTGCTTGTAGATAGGCTTCTTCAAGCTCTTCTATATTTGTCATATATATAGGTCTCCATTTTAGATCCTTCAAATACTTAAAATTTGCATTATAATCAATGAAGTGATCTTATATAGATCAGTTAGAGTAGTTAGAATAGTTTTTAAATTTTATGTCGAATATTTGTGCGACATATTGGTTTGAATAAAGTGTTGAAATTGCCTTGACTGTTTATATGGGAATTATTTTAATCCTGAAATTTATAAAGGTGCTTAAATAGTCCCTTATTATTTTAAAATTGAGCTCTAATAATCTTTCACGGGATTATTTCAACCCCTATTTAAAGAGTTTGAAGACTATTTTGACATTTTTATAAACTTGGAAATTAAAACTGTCATGTAAAGAGTTGGGGCTATTTTGACACTTTGATGTAGCCAGAAATAAAGTAAAGAACTCAGAAGAGTCGGGCTTGAGAGCTCACATTAAAATAATAATGATAGAAAATAAAAAATAATCTGCAGTTCTTATTTGTTTCTGTATGCTAAAAATCTTCATGTGTTGGTTGGTTATTATTGGGAGTGATTGGGCTTTCTACTACATGAGAAGCTGATTACATCATGATGGCTTTTATAGGGTAAAATATCCATGTCAAGCTGATCTGAATAACAGTAGATAGACAAAATATCTGATTTTTTGGTTGTCTGTTTATATCTGAGTAATTAATTATTTGGAGCTTATTTTTTAGAGATGTACTAATTAATTTTGAAAAAGTACCCTTTATATTTGCTAGACTTACAATATTTTATGGTGCAGAATATTGGTCTGTAGAAGAGAATGCTGAGATGAGAATGTTCTGGCGGATGAGTGACTTTACATTTGGAGACAATATGTGAAACAGATATATCCGTGAAAAGGGTTGGAGTAGCTCCAGTGGCTGATAAGATAAGAGAGAGTCACCTTAGATGATTTCGTCTCATTAAACGTAGACCATCTGATGATTATTTTAGAAGAGTTAATGCTTTAAATTTTAGTTAAGAAAGTTAGAGGTAGACTTGAAAAGATTCAAGCTTGTTGTATAAAGAATGATCTTAATTTATTAGAATTAAATGAAAATAGGATGCTCAATAGGACATATTGGAGAAAAATGATTCATGTCGCCCACCCCACTTGGCTTTTGTTCTTCTATCATTGAATTTTGCTTTGGGAAATAAATTATGGATTTATCTAATCTTGTGCTTGTTTGAAAAAAAAAATTATGATGATTTTTGTGGCAATATAGGATTTTTATTAATGTTGTTGATGATTTATATGCTTATTCCTATATAATTTTTTGCAGGAGGATAAATATGTAAGGATTTTTTATGTATTTTTACATCAGAAGGCATGGAAAATAATCATTTTATGTAATAATTTTATCAGCCAATATTCATTTTATGTTATTTACTTTTTCACTCAGGACAATATTCATTTTTTATTATATCAACAACAAATTAGAGTTTTAGTGAATTTTTTTTCAGATTTCTTTTCTTGGCCATTGTTAAAATTTTATTAATTTTTAATCACATTCTTCTTAAAAAAAAAGGAGAGATTAGATTGTCTATTCATATCTTTTGTTCCATTCAATTGCATTTTGAATTATGCCTTATATTTATGTGATTATACACATTTGCTTTGTTGTTGATGTAATATTTAAAGGTTAGTCATCAACAACTAACACTTTGCCATTATTTTTTATATTGTAATTGTCATTTAGATTTGTTACGCGCTTGAAAAGTAACTACGGTGTATGAAGATCCAACACAGACGAATAAATGAAGTATTGGATGAAGAGACACCAAAGATTTTACGTGAAAAACTTGAAAAAAGGAAAATTATGGTGTCTTGCCCAATCAAAATCTTCCATTATATATTTTAAGATATAAAGTTTTTATCTTTTCTTCATGTAGAGAAGATGAGGTTACAAAGTCTTAATTAAGCTATAAGGATTAGACAACAACCATGTAAGAATAATAATCTGGCTACAATAACCGCTAATGGTGATCGGCAATGATCTTTGTTGTTTGTTAGCTTGTTGTTCTGTTCAAGGGTTTGGATTTAGCTCATACATTTCTCTCTCCCTCTTCATGTTAAAAATATGATTTTATTCATAAAGCTTTGGATAAAACATATTGATAAATTTAGCTAAAATTTCTTGACACTCTATCAAACGTTCTGTGGGATTCATTTGATAGATAAATTATTTACTATTTAAATATCTTAATGACATCAAAATTAAGTGTGCATAGTCTCGTTAGATTCGACTCATTGAGATTATTAAGTTGAGTATAAGCATGCTAAAATTTGAGTTCGTTTGACATTTCAATTAATCCCTCAAAGCATTAAGTCATACTTCAAATGTTTGATCCAAGCTCATTTGGGCTCAGATCAAATCAATTTTAATGTCATTGGGTTTGTATTACGAAGATGTTCAATTTCTATATTAAGTTGCTAAAAGCATTGGAAGAGTGATCTTGAATTTGAATTTAGAAATTATGATATTGATATTTGTGCCTTATTGTGAAGATTTTTTATGACATCAAGATTGATCATTATTAAATAATAATGAAAGAATGTATTTGGCTTTTAATTTTAATGTCTCTAATGATCTATCTACAAAAGTACAAAGTGCATCATGAATGTATTCCACAATGATATTCATTTTCATTTCTTAAGCATATGATTGTATTAATGCTTCTTATTTTTGGATTTATTTACTATATAGCTATACTTATTTTTATGATTTGATTGCTAATATTATCATTAGATTTTTATCATTGCCTGTTTTTAGACATTTCATATTGTTATACTTTAAAAGATATGCACCTATATCTTAATCTTTCTCATATTAAAATTGTTAACAGTTATAGAGTCATCTAGAATTCAACCACGCATAAGAGCAAGTTTAAGGAGAGAATCTTATCATTAAACTTAATATTTTAAGATTTAATCATCCCATGATTGATTTGATTTTTTTCTGTCTAATTGGTGATCAAAGCTCCATTAATATCTTAAGATTAAAAATGTTTGCATCATATGTAATATATTGGCTAGGAAGGTCTTTTTATATGTACTAAAGAGTACTTTCATAGGACCAATTGTAGTGGTAATATCATTGATGTTCAAAGTGATGCTTACATTAAGAGGAACTAGAATGTGCACTTATATTTCTTTATCTATTAACTCCAAGTGTATATAAAACACGTGTTAGCATAAATCTCGAGGATATCCCAAGGTTGGCGGAGGATGAGGGCGTGGCATAGCGAAGGCCCGCCAAGGACAATCTGATGCACCATGTCTAGCCAACTGGCTCCCTTAGATAGAGAAGAAAGTATTTCCCAGGCGGATGAATTAGATCACATTCTTGGAAATCAATCTACCGGCACAAGATCCACGTGGATGAATCTGATAATTTTTTTCTTGTCCGGCCGGATGAGCAAAACAAATTGCCCGGCTCTAAAATAGGTGATCGGAGCTTTTCGCCCCACCTGTTTAGGGATAAACTCAACCAAATAGCTGAATCAACAGTTTACATTGGACCCTTAGTGAATGGTCGCCCGAACAAAATGAAGCCAGGCTGGAGGCTGTCATAGGCACTTGGCTTTATATGGTCAGACATCTTCTTAGGGATCCAGCTCTGCCAAGCCTCAAGTTTGCCAAGGTCCCTGCCCCTTCCAGTCAGGAGCCTTTCAGACCCCTTACTCAATATTCATATATTGATTAAAATGCCCACACTGTATCTACGTATATTATGGGTACAATATGTAATTATACACCCCCCCTATTCCTATAAATGTGTGTCCATTTCATGAATAATTGTTACACAAATTTGTTTTTCTATAGTGTGATATGCTCTCCTCTCTCTCTCTCTCTCTCTCTCTCTCTAGCGCTCTATTCCTTAGGTGTGTTTCCCGGACAATTTTGGATTTAACATCCTAAAAGGTGTGGTGAGTGTTGAGTTACTTCGTTGACAAGAAGAGCACAACGATCATAAAGAGAAGAGGGTGACGAGAGAAATAACTAACGCATAGCCCGCTTGAGAAGTTATAGAGGAACACATGCAGCGAGGGATGCAGAAGATGTGGACTCAGATCATGGACCAGGTGTTAGGTCAGATCATGGAGGTCTTAAGGGTCGTCGCAGCCCTAGCAGGAGGTCAGGTCCCTCAGGAGCAAAGCCTCTCGTAGGTGGTTGCATCAGTTCACAGCGATAGAAGATTAAACAATGGCCCCGAGAGGGCCGATGATTTAACAATACCAAAACAACGTAGGATCCACGCAAGTGGAAAAGTAATGGCTTGGGCACACCTAAACACCATGTTAGTCGAAGAATACTTTCTCCTTTCATGTCTCTGGAGCTGAACCCCTAGAGATGTTTATGCTTCCAGAGCTGAATGCCCATCAGAGCCGATTAGATCCCAAGGGACCACATCGAATTGTTCGAATTCATAATGTGTATACTGAAGGTTTTAGGTACGTTCAAGTGCCAACTGATCTTTATCACTCTAAGGTCATCAACCTTGAAGTGGTTTGACTCGCTTCAGACCGGAAGCATGAGTAGCTTTTGGACATCTGAAGGCTTTTCTTAGCACATTTCGTGAATGCCCGGGCACCAAAGAAGGACGCATGAGCCCTGTGGTAGATGAAGCAGGGGCCAAATGAGAGACGATGCTCTTATATCATTTGTTTTAAGAGGGAAATGATGGAGGTAAAGGACCTTTGAGCTGACATGGCACAGGCCGCCCTAGAACAAGGCTTGAGGTCAGAAAGATTCTATTTCGACCTCAGCTTACAAGGACATAAGGACTTGGTTGAGTAGTTGGAGATAGACAACAAGTACATGCTCGCTGAGGAGAGCACTCCTAAATCAGAGCCAGCAGAGCACCAAGCTTTGAAAATAGCTCCCCCTACTAGTGGGTCGAAGCCAAGGGAAAACCACCGACTACCTGTCAGGCGTCGGTATGAAGGCTAATCCTCTTGCGACAACAAAGGATCTGGTCGGTACAACCAACAAGAAGATAAGGCAAGGAATCGCGACCTGAGGTCGGCTCGGTATTATGAGAGGCCGTCATAGTGTTATGAGCAACCGCACAGTGAATTCAAAAACCTACAGCTTACATTGTTGAGGGTATCAATGGTGGAGATTGTAGATGCCATCTTAGATAAAGAATACTTCAAGGAGGCCACACTAATAGGGTCGGAGCTTTTCTTTGGGATATGAGGAAGTATTGTAAGTACCATCGGGATCACAGCCATGACATGGAGGAATGCATGAACCTTTGGAGTCTCGTTGAGGAGTTGATCAAGACAAAGAAGCTGAAAGATTTTGTGGCCCAGGGACACCCGAGTCGAAGGTATGGAAAAGCTCCAACAATAAAAGCCCCTTTGGGCCCTTTTGGATGAATTTCTACCACATCACCACTATAGTCCCAACCATTCTCGGAGGAACAAATTTCTCTCGGTAGAACTCCCACAAGAGGTCCAAGACCGGAGAACAGTGCAATCTTGCGGCCATGCAGAGGAGTGGAAGCTACCCTCCCATCACATTCAGGGATGACGATCTATCTAGTAATTCTGTGAACATATTGTTCAAGTCAGTGCTTGATAAGCTTAACCTTCGGGATAACTGGTTGGTAGCGTCGGCTGACCCACTATATGACTTTTCAGGTGAAAAAAAGGAGGCAGTGGGCTTAATACTATTGGATGTAACCTGAGGATCATGTGAGTAGAAATTTACGGAGACAGAAGACTTTCTGATAGTAGACTCGCCTCCAACCTACAACGTCATCTTCGACCACCCGTTGCTGAATCGCTTCGAGGTCGTGGTGTCCACCTACACTTTGCGGTCAAGTTCCTGTGATATGGAGAGGTGATCACTATCAGAGGAGAGTTTGAGCAGTCGTGGGTCTGCAACTTCTTAGGGGTAGGAAGTGTGGAGCAGGTGCCACTTGACCTGCAAAATCAGAGGGAAGGGGACCACGAGACCAGCGAGACAATCCTGGAGGTTCCCATCGCCGAAGTTGAGCCCGGTAAATCTTTCTTGCTAAGTGATAATTTTGATGTAGGGTACAATGAGTTGTTGATTCAAATGCTTCGGGACCACCGCGATGTCCTCGCTTGGACCGCTGCAGAGATGTCAGGGATATCGATTGACGTTGTCTGCCACTGGCTGAATGTGAACCGCACTGTCCGACAGATCAAACAGAAGATCAGAAACAAAGCAATTGCATTGGTCAAACCTATTAGAGAGGAGGTGTTGAAGCTAAAGAAAGCCAGGTACATTCGGGAGGTATAGTGTTTCACCTGAGTCTCGAACATTTTCATGGTCCAAAAAGATTTCAAACCTAGTTAGTTATATAAAAAATCAAGTGTTTCAAGTTTTGATCTTTACCGCAGAGGATTCAAACCTAATTATTTCTACTGGACTGCACATGGTGAGCAAGAACTTGAAGTTCAGTTCGAGCAAAGAGGTGCCTCGACAAGTTATGGCCCTCATGCAGAGGAATTTGTTCCTGGCGCATATGAAAAAATGGTTCATGATGCTCGAAGAGCTCAATTTGTTGAGAGCGTTCAACATGAACCTGAAACACTGAACAACGAATCACAGTAGTTCTATGACTTACTGAACTTTGCCCAATAACCTTTATGGGATGGTTTTACAACACATACAAAATTATCTGTCGCTGAGAATGTACATCATCAAATTTGATTTTAATAACATGCTCAGAGAAGCATTCAATCATGTATCAATATTATTGAAAGAGATGAACCCTGTTGGGAATTTAGTGTTTGATGACCTGTGCAGAAAAAAAAAGTTGGTTTCAAAGTTAGGGTTACGATGTCAGAATAACAATTGGTGTGTCCATTCCTATAAATAAAGGTCAATTTCATAAATAAATGTTACATGAATTTAATGTTCTATACTATGTTTTCTCTCTCTCTCTCTAGCGCTTTATTCCTTAATCATGTCTTTCAGACAATTTTCGATTCAACACCAACATTTCTTTATCAACTCATCTTTACTCTTTTTAGTGGTTGATGAAATTTTCTTTAAATAATAGTCATATTTCTATATCTTAGGTTACCTCAAGTTTTGACAAGCAATGACCACCTGAAACTTGGACTTTACAGATCAACCACCCTATTTCATCCATTTTTCAAATTGTCGCTTAAATATCAAAATTCTCTTAAAACCCCAACTCATGTTTTTCATTTTTATCAAATTCTCAATAGTTTGATCATGGCACGTGCCGATACATCGATTCAGCAGTTCAAAAAAATTACCTTGGAGTTCAATTTGTAAATATCAATGTCTCGGGTGATCTGTATGTAATTATCCCTAAACATAAATATAAAAACTTTTAGACTTAAACCTATACACTAAATAAAGATGAGAAAACAAATACAATAGCGATGGCAATTGTAATCACAAGTTCATATAATTTAGTGGTTGAGTCTTCGCAGAAAGACGTATTAGGGCATATCCCACCCTATACTCTTAGGCTCGGGTCCCTTCAATTTTTGTTAACCCTTATCTTATTATGAGCCGGGTTCCTCGAAGAAGTCGACCTCTAATCGGATCCTTAACTAAGGAGAAATGTCTGGCTCCGAGCGATTATCTTCTAGCATTTGGCTACATATATTTGGCTTCACCTGCTCATCTTCGGATGTTCGCCTAAGGTCACTCAACCTTCGGGCGCCCAGCCTTGTTAGGCTAGCTCTAGACGTTCGCCCGTCTCGAGCTCTCAACCCCAGTCACCCAACTTCAGTCACTCGGCCTCGCCCGCCTCAGTCTATTGCCTCCACTCATTCGGAATGGCTTTCATTGAGATAAGTGTATTGATAACTCAACTCTAATTTATAAATAGTATCAATCAATTCAAAGGATGTGTCCTCTAGCTCTCATGAAAATTAATTATAATTAAAAAAATAAATAAATATGATCAAATAATATAGCTGATGAAAATGATATCACAACCTCTGATGGAAAAAGCATCCTCTTATCATCAATAAGCCCCCCTACGACCAAGAAAAAGCCAATGGCTTATGATGGCATATACACCTATAAATATTATTTAATTGACATAATTTCTTTTTTATTTTACTTTTAAATAATTATATTAAAATCTTGCAGTTTTGTCAGATTTGTATTGATTAGTTTAAATCACATCCTGTTGGAATCCAAGTTGGGCGAGCCGTCGTCGTCTTCATGACATGGACGAACGTTACATCCTACGCCATGGCCGACAGTATCATGTAGCTCCAAAAATAATAATATCCTATTATACATACATACACACACATATGAGTGTGTGTGTGCGCGCGTGCGTACAACAAAAATATGTCATATTGAATTTCTTAGAGGAACGATCCAGCCTGGACGACTGACTCAGAGGGACAACGAAACCAGCCTAGACATTTGATCTAGCTTGGACGACCGACCCAACCTGCATGCCCGACCTAGTTCAGCCAAGCAAGTTGACTTGCAGACCTGAATTCAATTAAGCTTAGCCGATCGAGTCAAAAAAAAAATCGAATGATAAGCTCATCATACATGCTAAATATCAGAAACACCCCAGTACAAATCACTTTTAAAGCATAGACAAAAACTTAATATTATCATTATGTACCCTCTACTCTATAAGTAAAAGAATCATTTTTTATGAATGTTAAGTATGACTCATATACTAGATAAATGACAGATGCTGGAGCGGAACAGAGCGAGCGAAACGAGCAAGCATAGTGGAGCTCGTGAGAGGAGTGGAGCGGAAGCATCTGTCCAATCAGAGGAGTTTCGTTATGTGAGTTAGGGGTGCGGCGGCAACGGTCCCGTAGGTACGGTACGTGAGTAATTTTGTAATTACATATTGTACGTCATATCTATATATACATTCATCACTGATCGTTCTCTTATGGAAAGATAAATGGAATGAGTTTAAATTGTGAAGGAATGAATCATTTTTATTTTCTTAGAAACAAAATTTGAATGATAAATAAAATTTTAAATTAATCTCATAAATAAAATTTATTCAAATTTTATTTAATATGCTGAATATTTTCTTTTAATTTTTCTTAGAAACTAAAATTTTAAAAATATTCAGCATTTTCTTTTTATTCAATATAATAAAAAAATGTACACATTATACTGAACGTGTCCAGATTCTGTCACATCGCTTTAATGGGCACAATGTAAAGCTCAATATGTCTCAGGTTTTAAAGGCAATATCCTCACCTATAGAAATCTTCAAATTGAACTAAGCTAAACAAATTGCTGGGAATATATATATATATATATATATATATAGCCTAACACTTGCATTGCGGTATTTTCATCAAGATATCACAGATAGACATAATGTCGAACGTAACAAATTTAAGATTTATTTTTCCTTATATATAAAAGGAAGATCAAATGAAACTGAGAAAGGGGACGAGGATCTAAAAAGAAATTAACCTTTGAAACTGACGCGCATTTTCTGAAATTTTGACATTTGACGTACCTCTACGTGCGGTGCAGGTTATTCCAGAGTTATTTTCGGCAGAAATAACCCAAAAATAAAGGCTGCAGGTTATTTCAATAAAAAAATATTTTTGGATTATTGAAAATAATTCAGAAATAACCTGAAAAAAACTCAAGAATACATTGCGCCGCAAGTAGAACTACGTCAGAAGTCCGCACAGAAAAATTTTTGCTGAAACCGACTGTCTCTCTCTCTCCCTTTGTGATGTTATTAGAAAAAATCGAAGAAAATATAGAGTGAGAAACAGGAGCACTAGCAATACTTCCATCATATTCTTCGTACATTCGTCCTAAAAACAGTATTTTTTTATAGGTTGTATGAACTCACGAACAATACAGGACCCTATATCTTAAAAGATTAACATAATTTATTTTAAAATTATGTTGTCAATAATAATTTAAATTTCAAAAAGAAAATCTAATTTTAAAATTTAGCGCAGGTGGAGACATTATTATGACATCAGTCTTTAAAGCGAAGAAAAATGCAACGAATAAATTGGCAAAAGTTGGCGTTATGCGCTTAATAAAATAGGGCTGTTAATTTAACTTAAATATTGTTAATCGCTAAAATATCGAATCAAGAATGGATTGAAATAAATGAGCCGACTATTGAGCTGAAACTTCGAAAATATTTCATGTCATATGTGAATCGGCTTGAACTAGCTCAAGATTAGCTAGTTGTATATAACAAGTGACGAGCCAATTTCAAGTAGGAACGGATCCAAATAACTCAATTTGAGCCAGTAAGTTTCAATTTTGAGCCAAACTGAGTCAAATCCGAACTGAAACTGATCCAAACAACTCAATTTGAGCCAGCTTGTTTTGATTTTGAGCCGGATTGAACTCGATTCATTTTCAAGCCAGCTCGGTTGATAATCGAATATAACGAGCTACAAGCAGATTTCAGGCCACACTAAATCTATTGGATAAATCGTACCATTAGCAACAATATGAAGATACTAATCACTTGTGCATGCATGAATTACTTGCTCAATCAATTTTTTTATGATTATTATATATATAATATTGGAGAAAAAAAATTATGCCAAAATAAATTTAATAATTTTAATTTTCTTAAAAAGGAATAAATAAAAATAATATGAATAAAAATATAGTTGTTATATTTATTTTAAAATTAATTTAATGCTTAAAAAATTCTTCTTATAATCAGTAGAAGTGAGTAAGAAAATACTTTTTTATAATTATTTCACTTTCATGAATCTAATATATAATTAATAAACTAATTAAGTCCGTACATGGTTCAATTATTTCACATGCATGTCTATGTTAGGTTACTTAATACCTTGGATCGGTTGGGAAACTTATAATTTGGCTGGGTTTGTAGAGCAAAAGTATATGAGTTTAGATTAACAGATTAATTAGTAGGTTAATTATTATTTGAAAAATTTACATAGACACCGCCTAATTCTTTTGTATTTACGATTATAACACTATGGTGTGGTAAGCCGACGAATAAAAAGTCTTATTTCACTTTTAAGAAGATAGTTATTGTGTGGCTATATCATTTCACGAAAATAGAGTGATTATTTAACGTCATAATGTTGGACAAAGATCCAGCACACGCACAGATAAAACGAAAGTAGTTGGAGGAGAGAAAAAATTACGGAGCTTAGCCCAATTAAAGCAATTCACTATGTGTTTGTAAGTACATGGATGCGCCCTTCTCTCATGATGGGGAGAAACATGGTTACAATCTCGCAAAAAAACTATACTGGTTTTTATATAATACAAAGAAAATATAAGTGTTAGATATAACAAATATATTTTTTGACTATAATAATTGCAAGCTTTGAGTATAGGCGGATAACGGTCGATGGCAGTAGACAGTGATGGTCGATGATGGTTATTAAAGGTCGACGTTGGACAACGATTGTGGCTGACGATGGTTGGCGGTTACGGAAGCTGGTGATTACTCATTGTGTCTTCTCTCCATCTTCATCTCTTAAGTGAAGAAAGAAGCATATTTATAAACTTTTGGAGAGGGGTTCTGGCCTTTTAGCATGTAACATACCTAACCACCTGATTGGATGTGATACATGTTGATTTTCCCTAAACATATATTATTTTTTGAATATTTGAGCATCCTAGTACTTCGAAATTGAGTAATCTTAGGCTCGTTGAATTTCTCTCGTCTAGACGCTTGATTCGACTATAAATATGTAAAAGTATAAGTTGATCATTCAATTGACGATTCAAAATCTCTAAATGTGCTTCAATGACTTGATCTGGGCTTGATTGTACCCAAATCAAACCAACTTTGGTATCATTGGATTCGTCGTGTCGAGACGGTCAGTTTGACTATAAACTTATTTAAATCGGAGTCGAATAATTTAAAGTTTAAATTTGGAGGACTCTTTAAAATAAAATGCATGCATCGAGAGCCATACTTGATAAAAAAAATTTTGATGACAATCAATAGTCGTATGAAACAAAATGCATTTCATATTTATGATAGATATATAAATACATAAAAATTATGTGGAATATATGTAATACTCCATATTGTTTTCAAAAGCTCTAGTCATTGAAACAAAGCTTCGCACCGCACAATTATGACCAATTTCACATCAAAATATACTCCATTTTCAAATTATTCTTTCTAGTCATGCAAAGGCAGCATTTATTTAAATAAATATTATTTATTTATTTTTGTCAATTTTCTTGCCTCTGTTTTGTTTTACTCTTTTACTCCACCTTCAAGCTTTCTTCTAAAGATGTTTGCAGAGTTGCGTCCATCAGAGGTTATTCAGAAGGTATTGGGGGTTTATATCTGCATTATACCTCATGTAACATCTCTGTAACCTACCTATAACCCCCCAATACCCTTTGAATAACCTCTGATGTACCCAGCTTGCAAAGTACTCAAAAATTTGAAGAAAAAAAAAGGTAATTTACATGCATACCTCCCAATTCTTATTTATTTACATATCTAATATTTAAACTCTGCAATTTACATTTATACCACTCAAATCTTTCATATCACATCTAAAATATCACTGTATTACCTTTAAAAACTAAACTACATTTTCATGCATCGGCAATGTAAAATATATTAAAATGGAGGGGCAAAATAGAAAAAGAACATCATCATCAGTTGCAGAACCACACACAGAACAGTAAAACAAAAAGACCTAAATCGCCTCATCTACCAGCAAAGCCACACTCTGCAGTACAGTAGAAGGGCAGCACTAGGAAATATCATAATTTTCATACATATACCCCCAAATTCTCATATATTTATAAATCTAACCCCAAAACCTTTACTTTTTTACATATGTAAAAATTGAAGTTTTGGTGCTGGCTAGATAAGTAAATAAATCAAAATTTAGTGGCATATATGTAAATCTTCCTAACACTCTGGGGTGAGCGAATGATCCCTTGAAGAATCCCTGCAATAATCATAAACCATGTAGTTCTGCTGAGCCCATCTCATGGACATGTACTGCATGCTGCTGAGTCCAAGACCCGCCGGAGAAGTTGGCGGCGGCCGGCAGTTTCCGGAGGCGTAGGCCGAGCAGCCGCCGATGAGAAACTTGGTCATTCGAGCGATGAAGGGTTGGTAATTGTAATCTACTCTGTATTTTCCGTTCTCTGTCGCCCATGATGATGCGTCCCATATCGACCCATAAACCCACATCGGACGGCGAGGAAACGTCGCATCGTTATTGCTTGTGTATCGTCGTATCGGTATATCGTCGACGAAGAAACTGATAAGTGTCGAATGTGAGATATATAAATGCGAAAGAATTGAGTTGTATGTATATAAATTTTCCTTTATTTATGGGAGTTTTTACATAACAATTAAGTTGTATGTATATAAACGCTTTTTTGGTATATATTTGTTACAACATAAGAATTAAGGGGCATGCTTTTGAGCACGTATGATGATAACTGATAAGGGGACAAAAACGAAAAAAGACATGTGGGTCCCACTCTAAGCTGTCACTTAAACTCGATTCTAAACTAAATTTATACCGTTAACAAAACATAATTAATATTCAAACACATGATAATTAATGATTAACTTAAACAAAAATTTACATGCATGCCACATAACTCCTTCCTTTTTGCATATCCAACCCCTGAAGGTATACTTCACTTTAAAAATGTTCTTAGGTGTGTTATGTCATGTAAATAAATAAAATAAATATGCAAATTTAGAAAATATATGCTCACATAATCTCTTCAGGGTTCCAAAGTATTGCATAATTGTGAAAATCAGCCGTCGGATCAAACCAGAGGTGAAATCTCATCTCTCTCCCAATAATTCTGCCGTCTCCACTCCCCATCACATAAACATTTGTCTGCAAAGTGTAGGGTTTGCCAGGAATAGTCCCCAGAAATTCAATGTCCACCTCATCATGATATCCAGGGTGGGCTTCATTATTTGAAAGCTGCATTAGGAGTGAAGTAAGTGTAAATTTTCATTTTTTATGCTTATGTAAGAGAGCATATATGTAAAGATAAAAACTTTAGGGGTTAGATGTGTAAATACATAGGATATCAATTAGCCGCTATGCATCTTACATAGAATGCTGTGTTCACTCCAGCTGTGTATCCACTCTGGAGCTTTACTGAAGCAGCAAAATAGCCGCTTAAATATGCAGTTTTTGACTTGAATCCACTTCCTGTGTTAATCAAAATCAAATTTTGATTATGAAAAAATTCAAACAGAGTTACAGTAATTCAAAATGTTTGAAAAAATAAGTAAATTTAATCACCTGAAGATTTATCTAGCCAGATTGTGACAGAGGATTGATCCTGAGAGACTGTTTGATGCTGCTGCTCCCATAAGCAATTATATCCTTCATAGAATCTAAGAGGACTGAAGTGAGCGCTTGGATAATATCCAGGAGAAGGCTGAGAGTTTGCGCAAGAGAACAGGAGGAAGAAGATGATGGAGAAGAAGGGGAGAGGGGGAGCCATGCAGACTGACAGGGGAGAGTTGGTTGCAGAGCGTTAATGGAAGGAGAGAGGTTAAAGATGATACCTTTATAGCATGAGGGTTAGGGTTTAAGTAGGAAGAAAGGAGGACCCATTGCCAGAAGAAGGAAGGCCGTTGGCAAGGCTGTGGGGTTGTTGTGTAACTGATGGAGAAAGTAGACAAAGAAGAGTGATTGATGAAGGAAATGTTTGAGAAGATAGGATTAATTTGCTTCAATTTTTTGATTGATGCCATTAATTAATTTGTTGGTTGATTGAGAGATTGGTTAATTTGTGACTTTACCTAATTGGATTGAGTGTAAATTTTATTTCATATCTCAATTTCATTAAAAAATAGGAAATTTACTTATGTGGTGTGTAATTTATATGTATTTATACTTAGAGTTTGATTATGGTATATTTTACTTTTAAGAAGTTAGCTTGAGTGATAAAAATTAAAGTTTAGGTGTAAGATATCTAATTTTATAAGAATTGTGTGATATGTATGTAAATGGCACTAAAAAGTAATCACTCATAATATCTTGGTTATAATGGAGAGAGAATATTATGTCTGAAAAATCAGATGTTTGAGTGTGGATGACGGCTTTGATCGCATTACACGTGTGCACAACGATATGGTGCTTAAGACAATCATAATATTTTCTCCATGATGAAAGACAACACTTCTATATTAGAAAGATAATAACTTTTTAACATTTTGCATGAGTTACATAATTATTTTATAGAAAAAATTACTAAACTGATTGTCATATTGATTATTGTACACAAAAAATGTGTCACATTAATCTCAAGGCAATCTAACGATACAGATGAAGGATTATATGATAAGGACCCCCCGATGAAAAGTTGGAAGGCCTTGTGAATGGGATTGGCTTAACACCACCCAACTTACTGATAGCCAGCTGGTCGAAGTGCTGCCAACCAACTGAAGGTCGGTCAATTGTCCAAAGGGCCTCCCAAGCGAACAACAGACAAACATCCACAATGATCTCTCTCTGAAAGAAACGATCAAAGAAAGATCTAGCACCTCTAACAATCTTACAAGTACCAACACAAAGCTCTCTCAACTGCTCCCCAAAAATCATTAAAGATGAAAAAAGAATAAGCCGACCGACCACTCAAGGCCACTCCATTGACAAGGACCGACCTACTTCACCAAATGAAAGCCGACCGGTGGCCAGACAAAAAAGTCGACCAAAACCAACTTAGTCGGCAGACCCAAAAGATCTACCGATCGGAAGGTCCAAACACACACAAAAACAAAAAAAATAATCTAAACAACCCCTCTAAAGCATGGTAAAATATGTAATTTAATATTTTGTTCCTTTATCTCCTATAAATAGGGGGATTATACCATGCATCAATGACATTTGGTCTCTTCTCTCTAAACCCTTCTTCTGTAGGGAGATTCTCTTTTTTTTTCGGGTAACATCTACTTTCAATATAAAAGAATCTCTTCTCTGTCTCTCTCTACCTCCTCACGATTCTCACCACTCCATTCATTGGACATGCCTCACAGGACAAATCTAAATTCAAAAATTATATATTTTGATAATATTATATTTTATTTTAGATATAGAGGTTGGATATTTTGATAAAAAATTGATTAAGACGACTTTATCATTTTCTTCCTTAATTTAAATGTAATTTCATCATCATTAAATTATGAGAAACATCATTCAAATTTATAGTTGAGAATATGAAAATTGTAGCTATTTTTCAATTTTATACTTATATATATATATATATAACTTGGGAAAAAGTGGAATATATATAGGATAATAAATAATTAATAAAAAAATTTATAGGCGTGTGGGGACATTATTGTGGGTTCTCAGCCTTTAAAGCTATGAATATATATGAAATCGCTGGCGTATACACTTAACAAAATAATGTATAATGATGCTATTATAATATAATTGGCCCACTCCATAATAATTGGCTATTTTTTCTTCCAAGGAAAGAAATTACTTTTAGGTATGTGCATTCGTTATATCTAAATGCATTTTTATATATATTATTTTTTTAAAAAAATAATTATTATTTAAAAATTAATTGATTGATAATATATTATATTTGTTTTTTAAAATAAAATAAATATATCTAAATTTTAATTTATTTATTAAATATGAAATATAATATCTTTTACAGATAATGTTCCACAAAATAATGTTGAAAACAAAATGGCACAACAACACGATGCAATTTACGTGGTTTAACACAAATTAGCCTTTGTCCACAAGAACGATTTATTCCACTATCAACACGTAGAGAGAAAGAAAAGACGACTGAAAATGGGTTGCAACTCCGCACACTAAAATTAGCTATTATCAACTCTTTAAATAAGAGAGAATTATGATACACTTATAAAAACAAAAAATGGCAATTTTATCCCTCGCAAAAATAAAGCCTCTAAAACATCTGTTTGAAGAAACAGTTGTGATGCTACTGAAAAAGAAGTTGTTCCAAAAATTGTGATGGCTATTACATTTTTTTTTTTGATAAATCGGACCCCAGTTTTCTGACAGCTTCCACATGTAGTCAAGTCTGGTGATAAAATGCGGCTTTCGGTTGCAGTTTTTTGAGAATGCAGACAAAACACAATTTTGTCAAATAAAAAAGAGTGTGATGCGACACCACACTGCAAACGCACCGCCGCCGCCAAACGTGGTTTACATGTTAAGAGAGTTGGTTGGCATTGTGAAGTGCATACTAATGTTATTTTAATTGTATGTGAATAAATAAAGATGTACTTAATTTGTTTAATATATTAACTACTTAATACATACTTAATCAAACAAGCTCGTACGTACTTTGTTTAATTATTTCCCATATTAAGCATACTTAATTCCTCGGATTAGTATGAAAGCCAATAATTTGGTTGGGAGTGCAGAGCATAAATATATTGGTTTAGTTTAGTACAATAGTCGCTGAATTATTATGTTCAAAGTCAGAGGCGTTGAAACAAAGTCAAATAAATATATTGAAGTATTTATTTATTTTATTTATAATTTAATTATTCAGGGTTGTTTGAGATAGCTTTTGTTTTTTTATTAAATTTTATTTTGTTTATATTTTATTTTAAAATAAATTATGTTTGAAATTATATAACATGTTTAGTAGTTCTTAGAATTAGAGGCGTAAACGCACGGAACACGAATAAACATAGTTTTTCATGTTCGGTTCGTTTGAAATTTAGTTTGTTTGAAATAAGCTCATGTTTGAAATTGTTCGTGAAGTCACTGTTCGTGTTCGTTTCTTAACGAACGAGTGAACACAAGCTGTTCGCGAACGATGAGCCAGTTTGACATCCCTAATATTAATATATATAAATAATATATTGTATTAATTATCTAAATTGTATTATATAAATATATAATATTTATATTAGTATATTACTAATATAATATATTAATATATTATTATTATTTTATTATGTATAAATGAATACGCATATTTGACAGTCGCGTTAGGCTTATCAAAGGTTTGTTTTGGAGCGCATAAAACACCTCTAATTAGGAATAAATCCTCCTCTTAAACTTGGGCTTGATTAATTAGTTCAAAATTATGGTTAATCTTAATTCTATAAATCCATGTTAGTTCACCGGCCAGCAATTTAATCAACAAAGAGAGAAGATAAATTGATTCGCTGAGGCAATTCTTTTATATTTTTAGTAATTTTATCTTTAAAATTTTAATTTCGAGTTGTATACACCACAACTGTCAGCATAAATCTCAAGGCATTCGAATGACCTAGACAATGGCAAGACAACCAAGGCTTTTTACTACCCTATTGTCAGCTGCGTGGTTAAGAATCGACTGACGCACTATGGTGAGAGATTTGAACGGCAGACCACGCCGACAGTCCTGACCAACCAGGGCGTAGGCGGGATTCTTTGATCGCGACTAATTGGTCAACCCACCTTTACCGTGGCGGACGAAATCGACAATCAATTGAGGCGCCTCAGCCAACCAACTCATGGCACGGTCGCCACTAAGCAGGTGCGCATCGATACGTGCATGATTAAGAGCAATAATAATGAGACTGGTTGAACATTTAACTACTCTTTGATATATTATTATAAAATAAAATTAAATATGCATTCAGCCGACAATGTGCTCTCATATGGCCGGAGTTGCTAATGACTTGGACTATATACAAATTTTCATGCATAGATGTATATATATATATATTTAAATTAAATATATATATATATATAATTAACAAATTAAGAATAGAAGAGTAAAAATTGAAGGTTATAGGCAGGAGTGACAATGAGAGTCAAGTTTAGCTGAGCTACTCTTGACTTAGTACTTGACTAATCACTGAAGTTCAAATTTAGGTTTAATCCAAGTCAACTCACAAAGAAGGAATCAAGCAATGTCAACAAAATAAAGTGTATAATTAAAAACGAGTATTCATAAATTTTCGTTTAAAATTCTCTCGTTGAGTCGAGCCTACCTACTGAAGTGATTGAATCAAGCCCACTTGCCGAAGTAGGTGAATCGAGTCCACCTGCTTTGATGGCTGATTCGAGCCCAACTGTTGAAGTGGCTGATTCGAGCCCAACCGCCAACTGCCGAAGTGACTGAATCGAGCTCGCCTACTGAAATGAGTGATTTGATAATTCTCATCACGAGAAAAAAACATAGTCCAACTACACAAGGGTGACAATTCGAGAAAGTCATCATGATCGATAGAGACATCTCTTTATCATTTATTAAAAACTTCATCCGACACTGAGGGTCGAGACTTTTCGCCTAGATATCGAGGATGGTCGTCATGTCGATGACATTTGATATTAATCGGTAATACATAATATTGCCATCACAGTTCTTCAATCAAGTCACGACTGAAAGTCATCCAGTTCATACGAAGATGTATTGAACAAATTATTTTCTTAAACTCCCGTTCACGTATGAAACTGAGGAAAGATTGAGGGGTCATTTCTCTTAAACTCTTAAGATATCAGAATTTAGTATATTTCTCACGACTTCTTCAAAGGGATGCGATCCATCTCTCTATTTCTCTCTCTATAACCCTCTCTCTACGATGACCTTTCATCAGGTTGTATGTACTTACGAACAATATGAGGTCCTACATCTCAAAAATATTCAACGATAATAAAATTATAAATCAATGGAGAAAAAGATCTTTTTTTTAATATTTTTTTTATTTACTTGTATTCAAAAAAATTTAATTATGATATGTTTTATATTAATATATGATATTAATTCATAATTTAACTCGCTTGCTATTTATTGCAAGGCTCTACAGTGAATGCTGTCGGCAATGTACTGTTTCTCTTATTCAAAGTTCCATCTTAGTAGTTAGGAATGAGTGAACTGTAAACCTCAACTGCTGCCTTGCATCAAGTTGAGAATATATATATATATATATATCACTCAATTCTTATGTATTTACATTTCTAGCACCTACGCTTTGATAAATATATTTAACTTTTTTGATAGTTAAAATTGTGTATTTTTTATTTGATTTGAAGTATTTTACAATAAAAATTATTCATATATGTGTATATATATATAAATTAAATAAGTAAAATATTAAGGAAAATACAAAATAAAAAAAAAATTTATATATTTATTTTTTTATTTTTAAAATAAGCTAAATTGTATTTAAAAATAATAAAAATATATAAAAGTAAGAATATATTATTTTATATTAAAATAAAATTTAAGTTCCCTAAATCAATTATTCATTTAAGAAAGTAAAAATTGGCACCGATTAGTTATGTATTTGCATATCTAATACTTAAATTTTGATTTTTATATTTATGCCACCATTTTTTTCATATACATGTAAGAAGACATATATATTTAAAAGTTGAAATAATGTGTTGGATGTGTAAATACATAAAAACTAAGTGATATATATGCAAACCTTAGGGCATAATTTAGTCTTTTATTTACATAATTTTTTATTAAATTTAGTTTTTAAAATATTTTTTAAATAATTGATTAATATAAGATACATGACATATGCATGCACTTCTTTTTTAATATTAATTAAATCAGACACTTCAATATTATGTCATACAAGTGTTGGAGCAGTGTCTGCACCCAACATTACAATTCTCCTTAATTAGAAGTGTTTGTGCATCATAAGATTTAAAATATTTGACTGATATAAATGTAAAAAAAAGTAAGGTTTAGATAACTCTTATGTAAATAGAAAAAAATAGTGTGGTATGCATGTAAAAGCTGCCATTTAAAAATATTATATATTTTTTTTGTTGTGCAAATATATAATTTTATAATAGGGTGTGGGCCCCAGCAATGTTCCCATTGGAAACTAGTGATTAGGCTTGCGTGTGCACACATTTTATAATTTTTTGGACTCATTTGATTTTGTTTTTATTGCCTTTTAACCGACTTTTGCTTTATTTATAATGTCATATTTTAATTTTTTATTATTTATTTTATTTTATTTTTATTTTAATATGAGAAAAAAGAAATTAAGTTGTCATTCTTAATTTTAAGTATTTTTTTTTAAAAAAAAAGCTTGATATATTTTTTTAAAAAATAGAAGAAAATTGATAAATAGATTTATATAAAACCCTTTATCAAAAGAAATATATCAATTAAAGGCTATAATTGTGCATTATGGTCTTAGTGACATCATAAAAAAAAAATATTATGAGATTTTGATGGGCAAATTATTTTGGAAAATTAATTGAAGGGTGAAAGTTGTGTTGGAATTTTGGTGCATCCTAATGTGACATGATAATGACATTTAGTGACTAGATGCATGTAAATATTGCAATGATTATATGAATTTAGATGCTATAAATAAGGACATTAATAATGTAACATATAACCACTTATTTTGCAAGAAAAATAAAAATCATAATAGTATTAGGGACAATGATTGAAAATAAAAGGGGTGTGAGTCCTTAGAACATGTAAATTCTAGGTGATATTAAAAGTTATATTCTATGTAAGGTAAGTTTATTATATGGTCATCAATGAGTAAATTAAAGTTTGCATTAGTTTCCATGCCTACTTTAATGACTCAATTTTTAGCATAAGCTCTGGCTAAAAAATTCGCAGGTCAGTTTGCTTCTCGAAAATTATGATTCTAAGTAATGTAGCAGAGTAGATTTCTTATCTTTGCCCAAAGAATCAAATTTAGCCAATTACACAAATTACTACCATAGCAGCATCGAAGCACAATCCATTTCCACGATCAAATTTCAAAATTTCATCTCTTTTACAACGAGTAAACAATAAAGGAACGTAGTCATTTTGGAATAAGAAGCATTAACACATTCACAAGGAGCAGAAAATGTAAGTAAAACCCGCCCAATGTGATCACGGAAGACCCCACCAACATCTGTAGTAATAGTACTAAAACTATCGTCAATATTTGTTTTCACAAAACCAGGAGCTAAAAAAAATCTGTAATTACATAAACTCTAAGAAATTATTCCGGAGAAAAAACCACAACAGGTGAACACCAATAGCTTCACTTGAGACAAACCCTCGCTGAAGCACTATCTCATTTAGAAACTCACCACCTAGTCTAAAATACTCTGTCCGACTGATCCCTATCTGAACGAGAGGGGCCCCTCTAGCAGTCGACAGCTTCGAGGAAAGTCACAGCATCTCCTTTGGAGTGAAAACCATCTCCCCCCAGAAAAGTGGAGAAGTCTTCGCACAAATTGGGCTATCAAAACGGTTCATTGTTCGCGAACAGTTCGTGTTCGACTTGCTATGATGTTCCTGTTCGATTCGTTTGCTAAGCAAACAAGTTCGACAAAAATATTTTTTTTGTGCTTGATATATAAACGAGCAAAACACGAGCAAAGCTTTGTTCATTCGTGTCTTTGTTTGTATTTTGTTTGTTTTGGCTCTAAATAATGAATATATATATATATATATATATATGATTGTTGACTATTATTTTTAAATAATTCAATCGTCTACAACACTACAAAAATTTATAATCAATTAAAATTATTAATTAAAAAATACAATAAAACTATAATGCATTATATTTAAATGATTTTTAATATAAATAAAAAATTTAAATCTTGCCCCTAACCTTAACATTTTATGGCTTAGTAACTAGAGTTATCAAAACGGCTCTTTGTTCGCGAACAACTTGTGTTTAACTTGCTAAGCAAATGAGCTCAAAATAAACAAATTTTTTATGTTCGAAATATAAACAAGCCGAACACGAACATTGATATTTTTTAACAAGTCGAACATGAGCTGGGCCCGGGCTCGCTCTTGTTCGGCTCGTTTATGACCCAACGCACAAAGCAACGATTTTCTTCTCAATTTGATCTATGCTAGTCAAAATTGCACCTATTCCACAATCATCATCCCCTTGACATTGTCTCATAGCATAGGGAAGTGCTTCTCCATCTCCACAAGGCTGTGCATTAAAGAATCAGAGGACGCCCAGACTCTCTCAATCATCTCCTCCCCCATTGCCGGGATGGGGGTTCCTTCACGATCTGACCCTTGTCCCTCACTACGAGGCTGGTTTTCTTCATTCGTCCTCTGGTCCACGATAACCACATCTTCCACAAGATTAACACTAAGATATGATGAAAATGAATTGATCGTTAGAACCTCTATGACTGAACCAGAGAAAGGATCACAAGAACTTACTACTGTTAAGTTAAAATCCCATACCAACAAATCAAATTCATTCAGACGTAGTGATAGATAGTGTGTCCTCACTTGTTTTCCTCTGTTTGCCACCCACGAGGGGAAGTTGTCCTCCAAGGACTGAGGCAGAAACTCTCACATGGTCGTTGCTTTAACGCCGTCAATTTGAGGGTTTGTTTTCTCCGCATTAGGTTGAATGATCACCTTCTTTTCACCAACAGGACCATCTATTGTGACCTAGTGCTCAGCCAGATGAACACTATGCCGCCCCCAAGTCGTTCCTAGACTTGTTCCTACAACAAACCTACTAAAGAATAAGAGGACCCAATTTCATTCTCACGATTTTCAGCTTTTGATCTCATCACAACATTTTTCCTGCTCGTTTCCCCTATAGGTGCCTCCTCAGTCGGTTTTGCTTCACATTTAATTTATGGGCCTTAGACAGCATACCCCCATGAGCCCTGAGGAGCACATCATTGTCAGCACCCAAGGCTCCCTCACTAGACATAGTTGCAGACTCAAGGCAATCCAACAGTTAAGTGAAGACGATGAATGGAGGTTTGACGAACGATGGAGGATCGATGATCTTTTGCTCATAGGGATCATTCAACCGATCGACAACTCCATGGAAGGAGGATCATAAAAATGTGTACTTAAGAATCCGATCAAATTAAGATATGTTGACCTACTAATGACGTGACAATCCTTCCGTTGGAACCGATCGACCAACAATATCACTACCAACCAGCTAATGACGTGGCAAACCAAAAGACGAACGATTGACTGAAGGGTACAATTGTCTGGTCTCATGTCGGTAAGATAAAACCCATTTGTTATTTTTTTCAATTTCTATAATTTACTAAAAGTACCCCTCAAAATTTAATGATTAAAGGACAAATATGCCTCTACGTCTATAAATAGAGATCATTTTACAATACAATGTTACATGCTTATGTATGTAAATGCACAAAAAAAATGTACCAACTACTCAAAATATTAAATATAATATTTTAGTCATCCAAATTTAAAAATTAACAATTCAACCACTTAAAACTTCTCATTTTTCATGACAACCACCTTCTCTTACCCAATCATTAAAAGTTTTCAATGGTTGAAATGTTATTTTTTAAATTTTTGTAGTTAAAATATTATATTTAATTTTTGAATAATTTATATGTAAAAATTCAATAAAAAAATTACTAAATGCTTGGCTGTGCATGATGATAATGATGTGTCAAATTCTTGTGAATAAAAAAAACAGTTTCGGTTCTGCAGCGCTAAGTTGAATCGAATGAACTATTTATAATAGCTGTAGCTTATTGAATAATTTGCTAATAAGTTAGATACGGTGACTATTACAAATTTTTATTAAAACATCATCTGCCCAAAGTCTCTTATTCATGACTTTCCAAATGTAAAAGTGCGAGGTCATTAGAAAAAAGAACCCAGAGGTCCACCCAGGTCCAACTCGAATGGTGGCGCGGTCTACTTTTGGGTGCAGTCAGACGTGGACGGCATGCGAAGAACCACGGCTTTGCAAGGGCTTCGGCGACCAACTCCATCGATCAAAATGGCGAAAAGATAAAAAATCTGTAGCGAATCCAGCTGTTCCTCGACTCCACTAAACGGCGAAGCTAAGTGGCCACGGTATGCTTTCTCCGTTTCTTCTTCTCGTCTTGCGTCGTAATTGATGATTGAGTGTTGTTGTTGAAGTTTGATAGCCGAGGATGAGATTTAATTGGTCAGTTGATTCTTCTCCTTCTTTGTTCTAATTGGAGTAGATCTCGTTAGGGTTGATGGGATTCACATTTTGTATGTTGGGAGTTCATACGGAGAATTTGTAGTAGTGTTTATCGGGGTTTTGTGCGGTTTTGCTGTTTCAGTTGTTTTCTGTTTCGTGTTTCATGAATTTGCTGTTACTTTTGTTGTAGTAATTTTTCTTTCGGCTTTCTAGGTAGAGGTGGGTGTAAAGAAAGTTTGGCAGCTGAATTAAGAAGTTTTTTTTCATTTTCTGTACTTTTTTTGTGCTCTCGTTGGATTACTTTTCGATTTACTCGGATGGTTAAAAAAGGTATATGGTGTGATTATCTGGTTCTGCAATATTATTTTGTGAAGTTGTTCTTTGATTATCTATGATAGATTGATAGACAGTGGAAGTATTTTCTGATCTGTCAGGCATCTGAGGTCATGTGCTAAATTTTTGATAGAGATTTTCTTTTTGCTTAATATCTAATATATTCTTATTTCATGCCATAATTTATCTTTCAGATTTACCTTTTTGATTTAATGATTGAGAATTATATTTTATTTTTAATATAATTATATGTTAAGCTGGAAGATAATTTTGGCTTGAAGGGGTGATGCCACATGCTTGTGGTTTAAACTTCACAAGTTTAGTTTAGCATGGTATTGAATAAACATATTTCTAGGTGATTTTTTTTTATTGTCCTTATGATGAAGAGTTGGACATGAGGACAAGAAGTTGGATATTATTTTGATGATTTATGGTGACAATTGCAAATATAGGTTTGATACCTCGTGCAACACTTAGTAGGAACAAATGAAAGTCTGAGGATTCATAAACTGACCCTAAATAATTGTGATAAGGCTTATGATGATTTTTTAAGTTTAAGGTGAGAAAGATTGATGCTAATATTTCATTTGGAATTCTATTACATATCCTTTGTTTTTAAATAGTATAATTGCATGAGTACAAGTTGAACTTTTTGAAGGAGATGAACTCGAGTTTTTGGTTTATGTGTCTTATGCGAAGAAACTATTGAAGAATTTGAACTTGGATTTTTCTTATATTAATTGGGGTGTGATTCTCCTATTGACTATTGTGAATTGGTTTCCTAGGAAATTTTCATTTAAAATTTAGAATTTTTATAAAATTTAATGAGGGCATTAACAGGAAGCTTTAACGAGTGTACTATTGACACAGATGCAAATAACTATGCAGTTTTTGAGAGCTTTAAGAATGAAATGTTGAGTGGGATCATTTTGCTTTGTGAATAGATGGTACCATACTAGGATACTTTTTTCATTATAGAATTTGCCATCCATAAACTTTAAGAAATAATTACGGTAATAAAGAAAAGCAGAATTTGCTGTTTCATTTTTTGTATATGAGGATTCAAATTTTGATCATGTAGTTATCTAGATAAAAATTGGTAATAAAACTAATGCTTGGTATAAATATATTGTTAGGTTTTAAGTTTTTATAATGGCTTGAAAGAGGTACATTTATGTGTAAAGGCCATGCAATAAAGATCTTCCTTGAGCATCTGTCAACAATGTCTAAGCGATCCAATGAGTGAAGGATACACATCGACTCAATAGGGCACCGGGTATTATTTGTTTCAATCCACTTGGCTGATAATAGACAAGTCTGATGAAAGACAGACATGCAAAATTGGTGATGACAAAACATGTTAACCGTCAGATGTGACAAGAGGAATATAAAGAGGTTGGTTAGCATCAAACCATTCCTTAGGACTCCAAATGCCAACCATGAATTGGCGCAAATGGGAGATTGTAGTTGTCTACGTGATGAATAGTGATGGGCCAAGATTGGGTGATTAATGAATGTTGTAGGGACCATAGTCAAAAGGTAGGCAGGAGAAATTGGACGAGTAGATTGTCAGTGACCCTTGAGAGCTTGCAAGAAGCTAAAAATTAGATCAGACAAGCCAGCAAGGCTCAAATGACTGATAGATGAAGTGATCAACTAATAGGAAACAATAATATTCAAAAGTGGGATCATCAAGTCATTTATTATCTCATCAATATGAAAAATAAATCTTAAAATGTTCTAAAAAGTTAACGACATCATTTTGATCATATTCATGTAGTTATCTAATAAAAATTAGTAATAAAACAAGAGATTTGTGTAGGTTCTGGGCTTTGAAAATGAAGTGTCGAGTTAAATTAGAATATAGACATGTATATAATAATTTAAAATCTTATTACACATTATCTCATCTAATTGAATTGAATTGGACTAACTCCAAAAGGTCGATTGGATAAACCCAAGCTAAATTGAACTGGAGTCACAAATGCGATATGATAATGTCTGACCCTATTCATCAAGGAACAAGTAAATAAAGTAGAGGTATGGTCAGTCAAGTTGGGTATCTGAGTAGTGCATTTATTTGACTGGCGAGGAAGAGTGAACGAGTGGAACTGTTTAGGCATAAGTGAGTTGCGCTAAGTAGATGGGCATCCATGCGGTTTGACTCAGCTAACTTGGTGGGTTAGAGTAGCAAGTCACCTTTTTGTGATGTGTGACTGGCTTAGTAGAACCAAGCTGGCAAAGTAGAATTGGCAAAAACTACATGTGCATTGTCTTTCTACAGTTGTAACCTCTTATTAGACACCTTAATTAGAAATTTATTAGTTGTCATTAACAGGCCATAGAATTGTGACACATGTTTTGATTGCCTAGAGATTTTATTTGCAACGTCACACAATGCCAAATGAGTGATTAATCAATCCTTGGTTCATTAAATGTCTCCTTTATATAAACGTAAGCTTCTAAGCGTTGATGTTATCGTTTTATTGCTTGAATGAGCAAGATTAGTACTGCATGAGCCAGTGCCAGGTGAGATCTCTAGGGAACCTTACAATGAGTAGTTGATGGGAAAAACAACTTCAATGTTCCACGTCTACTTTAAGTGGTCATTAACCCATCTTTTGCGGACTTTCCTTGTCGAATTGATGTGAACTTTCCCTAGTTTCATTACCATTGGTAGGAGTGAGAGGATTATTATCATTTTTCTAGATTTTTTTTCTATTAGCAATTATAATTTTTGATTCTAGTATTTGTGTGAATGGAAAGATAATTCTGTTGTAATAATACATGATAGTGGAAGTATGGGTATGATGTAGACTTCTGAGGGAATGTCAATGCAACATAATCTTGGGCATTGAATCTTTAACCCTAATATTTATTTTTGAGGCTCTATGATCTTTGAGATTTATTGCTTGTTGGTGTTGTGTGATCTCCAATGATGATACCTAAGAGGTCGTATGATCTTATTTGGGTTTAATTGAAGTAAACAATTGATATTAAGCTTCTTAGACTACTAGTGTGCGCAAGAGTGCTTGACTAGTTGTGCATGAAAAGCCTCAGTAGCCTTGAGTCTAAGTAATTTTATGATTGCTGACTGGATTTATTGATAGTTTTGATTTTTCAATTGATTTATTGGAGAATCTCTTGTTTGTTTTGAGAGATTCTACTTATGAATCTACTAATGCTGCATAAAGCATTCTCCATTGAGTTTATCTCACCATTTGTTGTTATTTTACATTTCTAAGTGATGGATTCGACATTGGTGGAGTGGGTGGACACATATATAACAATTAAGTCTAGCATGCTAGTCCTTTGTTGTTCAATTCTTGTTTTTAGTAGTCGAACATCAGCTTGTGCTTTGTAATAGTGAGCACTTTGAACTGTTTTGGGTTTATAACTCTATTTATGGCCATTTGGCCTTATCTTTAAATTAACTGTGCTTCATTTCTTTGTTACATTTGACTAAACTCTTTTTTATTTTCCTCTTTGATGTTGAATTGGATTTTTTACTCATTTTTGGTCAACTTGGGTTCCACTCAGTGCTTGAGACTACTCATCTCAATGGTCTTCTTGCCTTGTATCTCAGTCTCAACGCAGGCCAAGCTAAAACAAGCTTTACCGAGTGGGTTGTGCTTTAGTGTTAGAAAGAGAATTCATTTTGGCTACTTGAACAAATGACCTTGGTCGAATTGGTGTTATGTGGGTTCCTCATTCAAGTTGTTCACTCACTAACACAATTCAGTTTTTGGCATGGTTGATCGGATTTTAGTTGTAATAAATTTTTGTGTAATAGCTGAGGTTTTAGGTTCTTAGACAGCAGCTACTTGGGAGGAGGGAGAATGCGAGTAGCATAGTTAAGATTTCATGCATATACATATTACATACTTTGACAACTGCGTTAACATTTAATGTGTTCTTGTTGATGGCACACAAGGTACAAGAAGCTGGTAATGGCAGCAATAATGTGTCAGTCTGAGAGAACGTTGAAGCAATCAATTAGAACATCCGGAACAACAAGAGGAAACTATCATGAATTGATAATTGTGATGGCTACACTTTCATTGACATCCATGGTGCAACTCTCCTAGAGAAAATTGTTAAAATGGCCTTCACACTCTTAGCAGGGGTCCATTTTTGTCTCAGAGTTTATAAAGATATCAATTTATTCCACACTCTTTTAACAAGGGTTTATATTGTTCTCATTGAGGATTATTTTATCCCTCATTAAAAGAGTCCAAGGACTAATTTAACACTTTTATAAATTTTGGGATTAAAATAGCCTTATGTAAATAGTCAGGGGACCAATTTAACACTTTTCTCTTTTCTTAATTTTTGAAGCAAGCTTTCGTTGCACTCCTGCAAATTGTGCTAGGAGTGTGTACTTCTTCCAATCCAAGAATATAGGAAGACCAATTTGAAGGCAAATAAATGTAGAGCATTTGTAGACAACTAGGAGGCGCATATAGTTGGATGATTGGCCCTGCAACACACTTACTTTGGAAGAAATATTTAGGCACTTCAATCCAAATATACTCTAACAATCCACAATATTAGGTACAAAAGGAGTTTATCCAACTTTTTCAGTGAGATCTCACAGTAAAAGAAGATGAGCCTATGTTTGTCATGTTAGCTTGATTTATGCCATAGATGGTTTCCAACTAGAAGCAATGTTGCTTTGTTTCTTATAAAGATTTTTTTTTCTCGATATGGCAAAAATATCCCTTAACTTAGTGAACTGTGAAACTCTAGTGCTGCAAACGACGATGTTAGAAAACTAGCATAAAGCATCACAAACAAGGTGAGACTCACTAAGTTTGCATGAGCATTTGTTTTGTGCACTTCCTTTTGACATTTTCTTTTCAATTTCCGTAAGTGTGCATTTGCTATGAACATTTGTTTCGACAACACTCCTTTTATGTTCATCATAGACTATTCACATCGTGAATAATGACTATTTTATGGCTAAAAGTTTTGCATTTGGATAAAGGATAGGCTTGTGTTCGCCCATGAGCTAATAAATCATACAACAATAACAACAACAACAAAGCCTTAATCCCACTACGTGGGGTCGACTACATGAATCCTTTTTTCTCTCCATTCCATTGCGTCCTATTTAGTGTCATATTTTCATGAGCTAATAAAGCACGTGCAACTTTAATTTTTTATCAAGAGAATGTGTTTCTTTTCTTGCGGTTTGATGGTTATGATTGTTATAGTTGAAAAATGCTTGTTATATTGCGGTAAGAGCAATGATTTCTGAGAAATGTTATGAGACCAATGAGAAAAAAATCTTATTCTTTCCTGATAATTCCTCCTTTCTTATTTTTCTAGACAAAATTCTTCTTGTACTCATCCTTTTATGTTGGAGTTTCTAGTGAATTATGTGATTGTTGGTTATCCTTAACATTCAGTGCTCTTGTTGAGATTAAGAGCAATGAGATTCCCTTTTTCATCTCCTTCATTTGAGCCTGTTCACCTTTCATGAGTTTTTCTTGTCTGTCTTCATCATCTGATTAGCATTATTTTACCCAAAATTCTAGATATAATATTTGGAATCTCCATTGTCGCACAAGGTATAGTTTAATTTAATCTTTGAAATATGTGGCTCCCATTTAACATTCAGTCTGTTTATTAGCTGTATCTGTTTTTTATGATCAAAAGTTCCTATTTTCGTCAAGTCATACCGTTATCTTGCTGTTCTCTGTAGAACATTTCCAAAACTTCTCTCCCCCCCACGCTTAACGTTTAATATTGAGAAAAGTGTCAAAATAATCCTCTTACTCTTTGCAGGGGGTCATTTTAATCTCAGAGTATAAAAGTATCAATTTGGTTACTAGAGTTTTTTAATATGGGCTTAAATAATCTTCATAGACTATCTCAACCTCAATTTAAAGATTCTGGGGACTAACTTGACATTTTTATACACTTTTGGGACTAAAAAAGCCCCATGTAAATAATCAGGCGATTATTTTGACACTTCTCTCTTTTGAACTTTGTCAGAATTCATCCTGGAGCAAACCTGCTGATCTCTCTCATATTCAACCATGGAAAAAATTGGACTTAATTTGTTCATGTTAAAGCTTTTTATTGGGTATCAAGATTGATTTTCTGTAGTCATTCTTCCCATATTTAATGTTGCAGCTGTTGATTTTTATGTTTACTGTTCATTCAATACTACAATCTTAGTACAATCTCTCAAAGTCGGGTTCCTTGATTATTATTCTGATGAAACAGGAAGATTCTGCTACTTGGTCACTGGTTTGGAGTTTGAAAACCAACGGTTTCTTCATATCGGTGGTGTTTTGGTCATTGTAAATGCAATAGGCATACTGGGGACATGTTCTCTTAATTTATGGGGTAGGTCAAAAATGGTGGCTTGGAATTGAGGGCACTTTCTGATTTTTATGTAACTTTTGACAGGCCCTATATTTTTATTATTTTACTAGAAATTTGGATATTTTATGCAGCAAAAATAATTGCAATCCTGTTAAAATGTTCAGCGATGTCAGCTTTTCTATAATTTTTTCATACATTTGTTGCTCATTTTTTAATATAGAGCAGTTCTTGTCTAGGAGGTCTTGCCAAATCTCGTTCGTTAACCGGTAGAACATTAAATACACCTCAAAGGAGGAGCAGAAACAGAATTCCAGGACGGAAGAGAAGGCAATGGTCATCGAGTCCTGAAACTATGGCAAACAGTGTTCGCATAGCTAATTCTCTTGAAACACACATGCCCCCTAGCCCTATTCCAAATGATTCTAACAAGTTGACAGCAGAAAATGGGAGCAGTGGTTCGTTCATTAACCATGGTTAGTTTAAGTTAAAGATCATTCTATCTATCACTTTATAATTTCTATTGTTTATGGTATTCTTGTAATCTAAATTGTGTATGTTTGTGATATGTTTGAAGTGTATTTTTTGCTTTTTATTTTGTGAATCGCTTTTTGGTTGCTCTTTTATATTCTGGAATCGATTACATATCCTTTATTTTTCTTTATGTAGTCTCGAACATTTCATTTTTAATTTGATGACATTCTTCTGGACTCTTCCTATATATATATATATATATATATATTTGCTTTATTCTCTTTTTAACTTTAATCTCTTTGTTTCAACGTGTATATTTTTGTATGTTTAATTACAGAGTTGTTTGGGAATCCACCAAAACCCCTGGTGGAACCAGGGGTGGCTAGGGGAGGCAATCAACACTCAGAGATTTTTATTGAACTCTTTAATATCATATAATGCACTAAAAATTTTACTCTCTAAATTTTAGTTTAATATTAAATATATTTTTAATGTAATAATAATACTTATATATTCTGAAGTTTAAAATTTACACGGTCTCATATATTAAAAGTTTAAAATTTTACTCTATAATAATTTTAAAATTTTTAAGGAGAAGAAAATTTTGAACTTAAATATTCATCACCCTTTTATTTTTTATTTTGCCACTTCTCTCTTATAAGTTCTAGTTTTGCCACTGTCTGAAATGAAAATTATGCTATAGTCTCAAGTTCTAATGACTTCGAGCAAACATTTTATTTTGTTATGGTTAAGAAATAACTATAAAGAGCATTTTGGTTTATTAATGAGCTTCAGTTCCGGGTGTTATTGTGACATTTCATCTACAGACATGTTATTTATAAAATTAGCACCCATGTGATTTATTATTCTACTAAATTATGCATTTACGCGTGCCATGATCAAATCATTGGGAATTTGATTAAAATGAAAAATATAAGTTGGAGTT
This sequence comes from Phalaenopsis equestris, assembly GCF_001263595.1. Lineage (NCBI taxonomy): Eukaryota > Viridiplantae > Streptophyta > Magnoliopsida > Asparagales > Orchidaceae > Phalaenopsis > Phalaenopsis equestris. The sequence continues at coordinate 51,182 of NW_018165038.1, read as the reverse complement.
TCATCATGAACTTTGATTTTTCAGTAGGAATTTGGAAATTGGATGAAAGTGGGTGCTAGTTTTGTAAATTGCAACGTTTAGAGCGCTATGTATGTAATTGCCCCTTGATGATTTCACATTCTTCACTGGGAGTTCAGCTGATATATTTAGGAAAGATTTACACTAGCTTCTGTATACTTTCCAATATTTTTATTGTTTCTGTTCACATATTCTTTTTTATTGACTAAAGTTGACGCTTATTTTTATTTTATAATCCTGCTGATAATTGTTTCCACATCTTTCGTTTTTAGACTGAGTGACGCATAATGTTCTGTTATTCAATATAATCCCTGGGAGCTAAAAGTAAGATGTTTTATTACTGTAGCTGCAATAGCTTGGGTGGGGGAAAGAAGAGCATGGATAGGAGATGAAACGAGAGTATTGTGTCGAGCTCGAAGGGATCCGGTTATAAGGTAGTTCCATCTATCTAATGCAGCCAATAAAATTGTGCTTCTGAAATATTCCGTTGGAAACTATCAGCCTTAGCATTAATTCATGATTAGTTGTGTTGTATTTTGTTCATGTTCTGATAACATGCAGTTTAATGGCCCCATTAGCAACTTTTTTTTTCTTATATTAAAATGGGTCTTTAAATTTGCATGTTATCCACTTATTATGGCTGCAATCGAGCCGAGTATATCATGGATTGAACTTGGCTTGGTAATTTTATAAGTTCATGTTCGGCTTGAGCTTGTGTAGAGTTTTCATATGATGTTCAAGATTGGCTTGTTTAAAATTTTCAATTTGATTTCTATTTGATTTGATTTTGTCTAGTGAACAAATTTTTAAACGAATTCGAGTATCTGAATTCTCATATAAAATTTCAACAAATGATTTACAAATCTAAATAAATAAGCAGTTGAATAAAATTTAAATTAGTATTTAATTATATTTAACAAATTAAATAAGCAAAATTATATGTTGCAATATTTTTTCCCAATTAAATAACATAAATAAGTGATAAGCAAATATATTTGTGGGATTTAGAGATACTGAAGCGTGCGAAGTTGGGTGGGAGGAAGGAAGAGAAAGATGGGGTTAGTCAGGTAGGAATAGAGCGGTAAGGGGGAGATATACCACAGTTTCAGAGATCATTGTACACCGCGATCTCGTCGTTGCTTTCCCTGCTTACTCCACCAACGACTGGACAACAAGGATTTTAGGCACAAGATATGAGATGCTTTGGGCAAAATGAGAAATGGAAAGTGAACTTTAGGGGCGAGAGAGTAGGGTTCATGCTTTAATATATTTTTTATTTAAGTTGATTTTAATTAACTTGATTAATTAATGATTAATAATTATTAAATATATCATAAGCGGATAATAATATATAAATTTGCGTAATTATTTAATAATTAAATAATTTAATAAATAATTAATCAATGTTAACTAATGAATATATATATATATATTTTCCCATGCGCTTTTTGGCCTCATAATGAGAGCCCGAGCCATGTGCTTAAAATTTCAGAGCCCCTGCACCACAGTGGGATCGAACCCTTGATCCGAGGGGACTTACAGTGACCACGCCGCCAACAGGCCAAGGCTTGCGACACAACTTGAATTAAGTTAATTTATTTAATTAATACATATATAATTAAATAAGTTTTAGTTAATCAAATTTCATTTAATAATTTTTCATATATGTAGGGCTATAATCAAGCCAAGGCAAGTCGAGTATGTCATAGGTTGGACTTTACTTGGCTGAATCATAAGTTGTTCATGTTCAATTCGAGCTTGAGACGTGCTTTCACGTATATGTTTATACTTGACTTAAAATTATTAGTGTTCATACTTTTTTTATTATTCAGATAAAGCTTGTTTATATTAATTAAAAAGCTAAAATTTCAAATGAGTAATAAAATTTTCATATAAATTTAAAATTTGATTTTACATGATTTTTCATATTAAACTACTAAACAAATAAAAAATTTAAATGAATATTTAATTTTTTATATAAATGTATCAACGAATAATTTTATGAATATAAATAAATAGGCAATTGAATAGATTCTAAATTAGCATCTAACTAATTCATACAAGTAAATAACATAATATATAATTTATAAGTATGTTTTATTTGGCAATCAAATTATATTAATAAATACTAACAAACTAGTTCATTAAAATAAAAAATACATTAAATTTATGTGTATTTTTATATTAAATTATAATAAATTACTATTAAATATTTTATTAAATAAGTTCTAATTAATCAAATTTTATTAAATAATATATCATATAAATATAGAGCATTTAATAAGTTACTCATTGAACAATAAATGAGTTTGATGAACATTAACAATTGTGTTAGATTATGTTCAAATTTGTTTCATTTAAGCCTAAGTTTTTAAAAAATGTACAAATTTGTCTAATTTGAACAAATATGATTGAGTATTAATCAAGTCGAGTTCGAGTTCTTTAGCAAGTGCATTGGTTTATTTACAGTCTATATGATATGAACCATAATCGAGCTTAATATCAAATATTTGAGAAGTTTGTTAAACAATAATAAAGTTCCAAGAGAAGTCCTTTGAAGAGTTCTAGAAAAGAAAGGTTTTGATATGACTTATTTTCAAGTCATTAAATATATGTGTACTGCTAGAGTTATTACTTGTGTTCGAATAAAAGGAGGGTTGGCTAAGTATTTTCCTATTTCAGTGGGATTATACCAGGAATCGACATTAAGCCCATATTTTTTTGCTTCAGTTATGGATGCTCTTAACATTTACAGGAGAATGTACCTTGGTGTATGCTTTTCGCAGATGATATTCTTCTCGTGAATAATACTAAAGAAAGAGTTCAGGAGAAACTTGATTTATGGATGTCCACATTAGTATCTAAAGGACTTCGTTTGAGTAGATCTAAATTTGAATACATGGAATGTAATTTTAGTAGGTAGTAGATATAGTGGTAGAGTTGTAATTATGGGCGATCAAATCATTAATAGGTGTGAACGTTTTAGATATCTCGGGTCTATTGTTCAAAGTAATGTTGATATAAATTGATATAAATGGGGATGTTATTATTAGTAGACTTCAAGTTGGTTGGTTGAAATGGAGGAATGTATCTGGCCTATTGTGATAGAAAAGTACCACTTAGACTTGATGAAAAAAATCATAAGATGTGAGACCTACAATACTTTATGACGCAGAATGTAGGCCTTTAAAAGAGAAGCATAAAACTAAAAGCTAAGTGTTGTTGAGATGAGAATGCTTAGGCTAATGAATGGCTTGACACTTAGACCCAATATGAGAAACAATGTATCCGTGAAAGGGTTAGTGTAGCTCCAGTGGCAGACAATTTTAGATTGAGTCGGTTTAGATGATTTGGTCACATTAAACATCGACCATCTGGTTGGGAGAGTAAATGTTTTAAATTTGAATTATGTTAAGAGAGGTAGACCTAAAAAGACTTGGGCGTATTTTATGAAAAATTATCTTAATGTTTTGGACTTAAATGAAAATATGATGCTCAATAGGACACAACGGAGAAAAAAGATTCATGTAGCTAACCCCACTTAGTGAGATGAAGGCTTGTTATTGTTGTTGTTTGTTTGTTTGTTAAAGAACAAATGAGTTTGTTCATGAACATAAACAAGTTAAATTATATCATGTTTAGTTCATTTAATCTTTGAGCTTTTTTAAAAATTTCAAGCTTGTTTATTTACTAATTTAAACGAACATATCGAATTTTAATCGAGTCGAGTATGAGTTGTTCATCGAGTGTATTTGTTCATTTACAACCCTACTATTCATATTAGCTTGATAATTTATGAGATGTTGGATTTTTCATTATTATTTTTAGGCATGAGTGGGGCGTTTAGTTTTTCGTTTAGAATAGCCTTTTTTTCTTTAATTCAAAACATGTTTGATCTTTATTTTAATTTTAATTTTTGAGTTATTATTGCTGTTGTGTATAGGTTGTTTGAGGACTAATTCCATTGATTCTGTAACTTCTAACTCAAATCCATGCTGGAAACGTTGAAGACATTTTCTTAAAGATTAATCTGAACGTTATTTGAAACAGGGTTGAAACTTACAATCTTCTGCACCAAGAATTCAGCTTTGTGTACATAATTTAGAAGTTCTTCAGGTAGGTTTTCTTAATTGGATTTCTCTCAAAGATCGCCAGTTCTTAAGGAGACACGGTTCCACTTCTACATTCGATAAGGTTGTGCAGAAAACATTAAATATGGATTCTTCAAAAAGATTTACAAACTACAGAATATGGATTTAAAGATGATTAATTTTGCGATATAAAGTAAATATATGGTATTGATGTCGATGTTATTGAACCGAGTAAAGCATGCACAAAAAATGACTTTATGTTAAGGTATAAATTAGTATGGCTGCCATATATTATATTTGTTTTTTAAACTAAAAATCTCCTAATGCCTTCATTTGCTTTGGAAATGAGTTGATCCTTCATATATGATCCAAAAGGTGGAATCTAAAGTGGTTGGATGGCAAAGGGGTTGGCGGAGTGGCAGCCTACATGAAAGTATTAATGTGAAGGGAACAAAAATCTTTATGAATTGCCAATATTTTATGTTAAATTAGACATAGCTTGCTCAAATCCTTATGAGATCTATATTTCTTTAGAGTTAATTTTAACAGTTTCCGTTGGAAACCTGTCTTTATCTTTTAAAAGAACCATATCAATATTAACTTTCGGGCATCATCTATATCTATTTGCATAGACATCAGTTTTATAGTTATTGTAATTCAAAGGAGTTTTTGTTGAATTTTTTGTTGTAAATCATGCCTATTTTGAGCAAAAGAGGATTCAAATGCGGCTGACCTATACGAAATAGGCAGTTTAAATCAGATGGTTTATATCTGATAACAATGTGAGTGACTCATACCCGTTGTTGATTTATTGACATAACTATCATGAGTGATCAAAAATAGGTAGAACCATAACTCGTCTTGTGGTATGATCGATCATCTAACACCTATCCATATTTCTTAGGATCTTGCAGACAACTTTAATTTCATCATTGGTTGATGAATGATAAGCCGCGGAGAATAAAATTTGTGTCCATTTTTTTTTTTCTGGGTGTTTTCAAAATTAACTCATGAAGTGCACACATAGTTAGAGACAATCATTTTAAGTTAGATTAAGAGATGAACTGCTTTTAACAGAAGATAGTCATGTTGCGAGATGCATTATATGTCTTATTGTCATCTTCCAAAAAATGATTAACGACTACTAAGAGTCAAAGTGCATAATGCGAGGTAATCCTAAGACAAAGGCCTTGCTAAGTTTTTTCTATAATTTGTGGGGCAAGATGATGGATTTTAATTGCATGTTTGTTATGCTTTGCTAACTAGAAAAAATGATATTGGGCAATAATATGAGCAACATATCTTGAAGCTAGGCCAAACGAATCTATCCTCCATCATCTATATTATCTTGTCACGGCTAAAGTGACCAATTGCATCTCTAGAGTGTATTTCATTAATGAGATAAAAGAGGCATCTCAAATTTGAAAAACAAATTATGAGCAGGGCTATCCGAAATCATGGGCTCATAAAACTTTTGGGAAATTATTTTGACTTTGTAAAGTTTAGTAATCTTGATGCTCATGATCTTCAACATGTGCGTCCAAGACAAGGCACCATTATCTTAAAAAACTAATATTTTATTATGCATTTTGTTACCATTTATAAAATTTAATTTAATTTTAAAGGGCATGCATGTCCCAATTTCTTTTTTTTTTTAAATTAGGCGTGGTGGGGGTGCCCGACACAGGTCAAACACCTGCCACAGATGTGTTCGTGTCTAACACGTGTCTTACACAGCATGGCTATTTTTAGTGAAGTGTCAATGCATCATAGGGCATGTATAAAGCATCCTTGAGAGCATAAATTCTTAGAGTTGGTATTCCATATCAGATCTCTGATTGTAACCCCAATCCAAATCCAAAAATCATTAACCAAGGGTCCTTCATGAATAGCTTGTATTCGGCTTGCTGAGTAGCTCTATTCAATTATTTTCTTAAGCAAGCTAACCAAATATGAACAATTGTTTTGTGCTCGACTAATAAATGAGTCAATTACAACTAATCGTTGCTTGACCATGTTCATCTATTTTTTTCTCAAATTAATTACATAATTAGATAAATAATATTTATTATAACCCTTTTATATTATTTTTTTATGCGTTATTTATAAATGTTAAATTTTATTATTTTTTCAATCATGAATCTGAATCAATCCGAACACGAACATGATATTTATGGGCTATTTTGAACATGAGCCGATTTCAAATAAATAAATTTTTGAATGAACTAAACATGAACATGCACTGAGATTGCTCTAGCTTTAGCGCATTTACACAATGAATCATAGGCTCAACAAATCAGGTAATCAGCAATGCATTGATATTCATGGTAATGATATTTTCTTGCTGTAGGTGGTGAATTCGTCTAGGAGCTAATGAAGAAGGTATTTCTACTTTACAATCTTTTACATCTTATTCTTAGTGTTGAGGGTTTATGTAAGCTTTAACTTTCGTCACTCAAGATTGGCCCAGTAAATTTTGGCGTGCCCGCTAAATTTCTTCTGAGGGAACCTAATTTGATGCTCGTTACACTTATTCATCCAATCAAAGTATTAATCCATCCAATAAACCAATCCATGAAGAATTTTGGGTCAAGTTGAGTATCAAATTTATATGGATAAATCTTGACTGTCTAAGTGATGTCTTTATTTAAGTTTTGATTCACACGCCTTTGGGCGGCATAGTCTTGAACTAAATTAAATGATGCCTTTTTGTTTTAGGTTTTCATGAAATGTAACCATTTTCTCTCTCAAAGGATTGCCTCATATATTAAAGATGTTTGCATGTATGTGTATTTAATAGCTTCTCCTTTATTGTTACATTGAATTGCCAAGTTATTTTCCACCGAGATATTCTCATTATTTATCATTGAATTATAATACATTAAGTATTAATCGCGTGACATATCTATCTCAAATTAAGCACTTAATTTGAATAAGTTTAATATGTCAAATGATATTGTCTTTTGCTACTGTCAAACATGGCTGAATAATACTCCTTTATCTTGTTAACAGATTTATAGATTACATGGGCAGTTTTTCTTAGATTATTAGGCAATTTATGAATATCACTGGCTTTAACATACTCTTCCTTTTTAATTTGCTCTAAGTAGCAATTAAGATCTCTGTCCTGAGCTATTGTTAGTTACTTACCAATTAGCATTCTTTTCTCACTATTATTACTATTATTATTTGCATGTTACTGCTTTGATTCATTTATTCTTATTTATAGTTGGTGCACAACATATGAAGAGTTGCTCTCTACAAAGAGACCATTCCCGCAACCAATCCCATTATCAGTGAGTTTTCTGACACAGTTGAGTTGCGGTATTTATTATTTTTTGGGAAATTTACAGATATACCTTGTGTTTACATACACCTAAACTTTTATATTTATATTTATAGTACTTTGGATGTTAAAATTAAATAACTCTACCGTCCGACTGTCAATTCATGTCTTGAAATTCCAAGCTCTCGAGCTGGGTTGTGACATTGTAATAATGGTATTTTTATATGATATTATAGATTTGAGTGTTGTGTATGTAAATATAATAGTATAGGTATTAGATATGTAAATAAATTAGAATTGTTTGGTATGTTTGTGCATGCCCTTTTTTATAATTTAATTTTGATTCTTACTTTGAGTATCTACACTTTGATATTTTATAGGAGATGGTAGATTTCTTGGTAGATATTTGGCAAGAGGAAGGACTGTATGACTAAAAGGAAAAAAATCGATCTGGAGCATCATCTTTTTTAATCAGAGCTCTGCTTTCCTGAAAGGTTGGTTCTCATTTTCCCTCCTTAACAGCTGAAAAATGCTTTTATAGTATTATATTTTCAGATAGATTGAAAAACCTATGTAGAATGTAGAAAGCAAAATGCAGCTGACCTGCAATAATCCATAATCTTGCCTTTTGTAATTTGTGTTTATAAGTGGTGATTAAGGTGTAAAAAATATAGTACTTTTTTGTAATGCGGCATTTGCAGAAATTTTAAGGGAGCTTTTCTCAGAAAAAAAAAAAAAGATTTTTCTATAGATCAATATCATGTTTATATCTAATTATAATTTTTTTATAATTATTTGTTCTTTTGCAGAAATTTTTATGATTGTTTTTCTTTTTTCTGTTTTTCTTACATCAGATTAAGAGTCTGTTTGGGCAGCTTATAAGTGCAGGCGGCGTTTTCAAAACGCTGCCGTATTGTTTGGTTCGCGCGTTTCACTAGATTATCTGAAACTGCGTTTAGGTTTTTACACTAAACGCAGGCCGCGGGTTAACCTCGGGTCGACCATTACGGTCGGCCCGTGGGCCGCGTTTCAGGATAAACAGTTTATCCTGAAATGCACAAGCTGACCCAAATGGACCCTTAAGTTTGTGTGCAGTGGTTATAATAAGAATGTTAAGGTTTTTTTTATTATTTATTATTTATTTTTTTGCAAAGAATATATTTTGATAGGATTTATGGCAATTATAAAAGTTTTTTTGTAATTTTTTGAGGGGGCATAATTGAATGTTTGGTTTTAGGGAACATCAATTAGCCTGAGTGTGTATTTATTGATTATATATAAAGATAAATGAAATATTTTAGGGGTATGTGCTCCCAAATGCCATGTAAATTTTGCTCTTTATTGTATGATTCATGTATGATATATTATAACTTTTATTTGGGCATGAAGTTTGGAGTTGAGTAAGAGCCTCCTTGAAATGTTGTTTTAGGTTAATGGAGTTCACATATTCTTGAAGTAAACTTGTTTGACTTCACGAGCATTCAGTTGACCTAATTATGGTAGAGACAAAATTTGAATCTAAATTGAACTTTGTTAAACATTTGAATTATTTATTCTGAATCGTTGACAATGATGTTTGTGAGAAGTCGAGTTAGTGGATGGTATGATCAATGGAGATCAATGAGCTAATGAGTTAGTTGGATGATAGCTTGTTGGTTGATATCTATTGGATTGAGTTAGATGACATCAATGAATTCATCAAATATGACAATGGAAACCATTTGGCTTAAATTTGTATGAGGGTTGGATTTTAATTGTCACACTTTCCTCTTTAGCTTTTAGTTGAATGTTTAAGCTCTAGTCATAAGGTTTTGAATCCAAAATTATGTAGACATAGAGAAAATATTATGTCCAGACGGTTAACTACTGACAATCACATCATCATATACGCCTGTCGGAGATTTGCCGTGCAGGCTTCCGAAATTTTTCATATATATGGGTGTGTATTCCTGTTTTGCTTTTAAATTCGCTCGAAGTTTAAAACAAATCTAACTCAGAAGCTTATGATTTGAATATAAATAATAATTTATTTTATTTGAAGGGTTATAAAAGCAAAGTTACATTTGATAGAGGGATTTTGAATTCATAATAATAATATTATTATTATTATTATCATCATCATTATATTATATTTGTTTATTGCCTTTATTCTTATTTGTGGGAAAAATTCTTAATATTATTATTTGTGATATGGCTATTGAATAATTGCTCATTTTCTTTCAATTTTAAGGAAAATTTACATTCACATCACCTAATTTTTATGTTCTTACACATCTAATAGCATAAGTTTGATATATACATATATATCATCTTGATGTTATAAATTTATACATGAAAAAATACTCACTTTTAAAAACTTAGTACTAATGATATTTTTTTTATCTAATATTAAATTTTTGTCATACATCTAATTTTAAATGACTTCCAAGAAAAATTGACATTGCCTTTACAATACCTCTCCCATCTCAAAATTAAATATCAAATTAATGTGTAAAAAAAATTGTAAACACATAAAATATTGAAAAATGTATAATTTTTATAATATTCCTGTCTATTAATTTGATTATTATTATTATTATTATTTTCTTCCTATGGTTACTAACTCACTTCGAGGTGATCAAAATTGGACTCCGCACAAGATGGCTCTGAGAAACCCACTTGAGGTATCCCTTCGCCATCTCCAATCCCTCCTCACTTCTCTTCAAAACGATCCTGAACTTCTTCTCCTGCTTCAACTTCTTAAAAGTCAACCTCTTGGGCACCACCTTCACCACCACTCCCTTCGGCGGCTCAATCTCCGCCCAATAACGTTGACTTCCCAACCCCACATTAGTCAACGTCCTGTTCAAAACCACTCTCTCCCCAACTCCAAGCTCCACGGAAAACGAAGGATAGTTCAGCTCCGCCTCCATAATGCTCCCCACCACCGAGCAGTTGACTTCTCGATCCACAATCACGCTAATCAAAGTCTCGTCATACCCCAGCCCGCAGAAATATGGAAAGTAATCTTCTTTCTTCAGATCGTACACCAGCCCTGGATTCATGGCTTTCTCAGGGTTGACATGCCCTGCTCCAAGCGCATAGAAATCAGCCGGCTTCCTCTTCTCGTCTGAAATCGGCTTTCCGCTACGGTCCACCACGTCAGCCGTCGTCAAAAGCGCTGACTTTATCGCCGCCGGCGACCAGTCTCGGGGGGCCCCCTTCAGCATCGGTGCGCCGCCTTCAGCAGCGCCGCAATCCCGCTCAGATGCGGACATGACATGGATGTTCCCGACAAAACCTTAAAAGTCGGTTTTTTATTCGCCGGATCGAGTTCATGCCACGCCGCCAGAACGCTGACTCCGGGACCTGTTATATCCGGCTTCAATATTCCCGGAGATGCTGTTCCCGGGCCTCTGGAAGAGAAATCACCAACGGAGGGCGAAAATGGCGACCTGAACTCCGTGCCGCGGAAGGATATGCTCGCAGTTGCAGTCTCTGTAGTGTTAATGTATTCAACAATCTTGATTCCATCTTCATGGCTTACATGAGAGGCTGGAAGAACATGACCGTCTGCTATTGTTGTATACCCTGCAGTGTTCGTGTTCATTAAGATCATGGCGGCGCCGCCGGCTGCTTTCACCACCTCACCTTTCTCCACCCGCCCGTTGACTCCTCTCAGACAAACCACCACCTTTCCGCGTACATCGAAACCGGCGAGCGAGCCGTTGGAACACGCGGCGGGTTTCTCGTCACCATTAATCCCCGGGAACACCAATGGAATCGGATTTCTCGCCGGAGAATCATGGATTTGGTTCAAAGACTCGCCTTTGAACCGCACATCGGCTGCGATTCTCCGATCCATGGTGCTGGCGCCAACCGTCAGCATCCAAGGCGCGGCATTCGTCACCGTCCCCTTCTCCGGACCATCATTCCCCGCCGACACGCTGACAAATATCCCAATTGACGTAGCGGTGAACGCGCTGATCGCCATTGGGTCCTGATAGAAATCTAAGTCGGCATCTCCGCCGAGCGAAATGGAGAGAACGTCGACTCGATCATGAATGGCGGCATCCATCCCCGCCAATATATTGCTTCCGTAGCATGCATCGTAGCATGCATCGTCAGTGCATACTCTGTATGCGGCGATATGAGCGCGAGGAGCCATTCCGACCGCCGTGCCGGCAGCGTTACCAAAAGAGGCGGCTTTTGAAACCGCCGTGCCGGCGGCGGTGCTTGCCGTGTGCGTGCCGTGGCCGTCGCCGTCATGGTCGTCCGGAGGAGTTCCATCGGGCTCGCCGAAGATGAAGGATTGAGCGCCGATTAGCTTATTGTTGCAGAGAGGTTTGGGGAAGGTGCATTTACCTTTCCATTTAGGGGGAGGAGGGGGGACACCTTGGTCGGAGAAGGAAGGGTGGTTGGCTGTGATTCCGCTGTCGAGAAGACCGATGATGATGCCTTCGCCTTGCTTGGAATCGTTCCAGGCGCCGGCGGGGGAATGGAGTAATCCGAGGAATTCAGGGGAGTGGGTGGTGTGGAGCTTGTACACAGGGTCGGGAATGGCGTTTATGAACCAATCCATCTTTGAGATTGTATTAAGCTCGTCAGCGCTGAGGCGGGCGGAGAAACCGGAGAGCAAGTTGGTGTAGGAGTGGAGCAGCCGTGGTATGGCGGAGGGGGGATCGCC